>NW_027097335.1:0-40000 GCF_019320115.1 Miscanthus floridulus
GAGAGAAGTAGAGGAACGTGTCGAACCTGACACCACAGAGGAGGATCCGCTCGTCTCCGCCATGGAGTCGGTGTCTGCGCTAGGCAGCGACGGTCGGGAAAGAGTACGGTGATGAGCAGTGGCGACCGACAGTGAAGACCGGTGGCGGCGCAGTGAAGTCCGGCGTGGTGGTAGCCCTTCGGTGTAGATGCAGAGGTGGCGCGGCAGGTGGCTTTCCGTCACTAGCTGCGCCCCTCTTGATCGGATTAGGGTTTAGGGATTTCGATGGGGAGCTTGGCTCAGGCGAACCTCGTGTTAAGAGCCGCCGGCCCCGACTTCTTTTTATAGCGCAGTGTGACAGGAGCCCTCCAGCCATGGTGGGCTGGGCGCCCCCGATCAGGGCGCGAATCAAAGGCCTAACTGGGCCGTTGGGTCCAGTTAGGATTAGAGATCAATCTAACAATCGGCAGTCCTATGGGTGCAAGCCTGATATAGTTACCTTCAACACTTTATTGAAGGGTTTGTGTAGTGTTGACCGGTGGGAGGATGCTGAGCAGCTCATGGTTAATATGATGCACAGTAATTGTCCCCCTGACGAAATGACATTCAATACAGTAATCACTTCTTTATGCCAGAAAGGATTACTTCTGCAAGCAATTGAAACTCTGAAGATAATGGCTGAGAATGGTTGCATTCCAAACTCATCTACCTATAACATAGTAGTTGATGCACTTCTGAAGGCTGGAAAGACTCAGGTAGCCCTTGAGCTACTGAGTGGCATGACAAATGGTACTCCAGATTTGATTACTTATAATACAGTAATTTCCAATATTACCAAGGCCAGGAAAATGGAGGAAGCTCTTGATTTGTTGCGTGTGATGGTCTCTAACGGCCTTTGCCCAGATACGACTACATACAAATCTTTAGCATATGGTATCTGTAGAGAAGATGGAACTGACTGGGCAATGAGAATGCTCTGCAGAGTGCAAGATATGGGCTTATCACCTGACACTACATTCTATAATGATATTCTTCTTGGTTTTTGTCAAAATTGGAGAGCAGATCTCGCCATTGATTGCTTTGCTCATATGGTCTCCAGTGGCTGCATGCCTGATGAATCAACCTACATTATACTCCTTGAGGCTCTTGCTTATGAGTGTCTTTTGGATGAGGCAAAACAACTTCTAGTCAACCTGTGTTCTCTAGGCGTTCTAGATAAGAGCTTGATTGAGGAAGAAAGCCACTATTCATAGACTGAACATGCATGTTAACCGTGCTGTGATTAAGTTGAATAGTGGGTTCGCTCACTGTTGTACAAAGCGCTGAAATGCTTGATTTGGATCCTTTCAAGTCACGAGGGGACGGATTGTGCATGCCTTGTATAGCTTAGGTTAAAATTTTCATGCACCAAGTTGTTATCCATCTTTCACTTTTCACAGTACCACCATTCAATTCTCCCTTACAACAGATGTTCGAGTTCCGTCCTGATTCAGCCGTAATACTTGTAGTTGTAACACAGTGTTTCACCCTTTTTTTCTTCTTTCAAGTGGTTCTGTTCCAATCTTCCTTTTGCCTCATCTGGGTGGTTGGGTCTAGCGGAAGTGTTGAGGCGCCAGAAAACCTTTTGCTGCAGGAACGTTCAGATATAGAGTTTTGGTGGTATGTGGTGATGCTGTACAGGTGAAAGACTGGTGATATAGAGCAGCACTTCCTACTTGGTTACTGACAAAGTAGCAAGTGGTACATTTCGCCTTGCCTGAGCAGCGATATGAAATAAATTGTTTGAGCTTGCCCACACTAGTACTGAAGTGCTATGCCTCCTGGAGGAACGTTTAAGTGACCCCGGTGAGGATGGTCTCAGTAGTGAAGCTCATGGTCAATGCCTGCTCACTAGCTCCGCAAGTTCGCCACAAGAACATTCTCAGATCAGGTGATAAACAGCAGGAAATTATCACAGCACTTAATTACTGAACATGAGTTTCCAAACTCCAGCAGTTAATCCGACACTACGATGACAGCAGTCAGCCTGCTAACACATCACCACTAGCTACCATGTCCCTTACCAGTTTACAACACACGACGAGAGAAATACAACAGCCGGCACACGCACCGGTCTGCTAAACAGGTGAAGCAGTTCTAATGACACCGCTTCACTGCTCCTAATGATTCTAAATGCTTCCGTTAACTGGGAGCAAGTCCCTGTCCCAGGGCGCCGTCATTCCCGGCTCCGCTTGGTGCTGCAGCTGGGACACTTGTACTGCTTGATGTGCTCTGCCTTCGCAGGGGTGATGCGGACACACTTTCCATGGAACCACTTCTCGCAGACATCGCAGCAGATCCAGAACTCCCCGTTCGCATAGCTCTCCCCACAGGACCCACACAGGTACGCCTGGTCCTCCTCCTCTGCGTCCTCACGGCCGCTGTCCTCTTCTTCTTTTGGGTGAGCTGGCTTCACAGGCTTACTGTTAGAATTGGTCTGTTTTGATGGCTGCAAGAAATGGCAGGACAAACGAGCCAAGGGTTGCATCAACAGCATTAGCAAGATGTAATGCATATGGGATGTAGCACATGTACTTACTTTTGAGCCACACAGACACACAAAGGATATGTACTTACTTTAGAGTTAGATTTGCTGCTTTTGCTGCTGCCATTGGGGGCTTTTGATTGCTTCTTAGCAACCCCCCTCACAACTTCATAAACAGTGGGCAGGTTATTAATCATGGTGAAGAGCCTTCTCCTGAAATCCAAATGCCACCAATGAATTATCAACTCAATTATCTTGTTCTCCAATAACTACTCCCTGTGCCCCAAATTATAGGTTGTTTTGGTCTTTCTAGGTACATAGTTTTTGCTTGCTATGCACCTAGATATACATAGAAAAGCCAAACCGACCTATAATTTGGAACAGAGGTAATAGTTTTTTTTGTGGCTACAGAACAGATAAAAGCTGGAACATTTGATACATCTTTACACTAGAATTCGTGGATCCTACCCAAACAACTGCAAGATCAGTAAGCAACTCTATTTAGAAGCACAAATTCAATTTGAAACCTTAACAAGTTAAGATATAACACCACTATCATTTAATCTAATAAAGATTTTTTTTGATAAAGTAAATAAGTATTACATATTTGGTAAATATCTCCACACAGATGCATAATAACTGGCTACATCTTTTTTTAAAAATCAGATAAATTTTCCAATAAGAGAGAAGTAGGGGCGTCATGAGCAAAAGAATGGAAGATAGATAACTACAGATATAATAAATGGAAAATAAATGGAGATCACCTAATTAAGGGAACCCCATCTCCTCACCTAAAAATGGGACACCCCACAACTGTGGCATAATGGCAGGCAGCCTTCCACTGAGCACAGCCTTAAATACTCCTCCCTAGCTCTGAACTCTCATTCCCTACATCATTTTCCTAATGCACCACCACAACACTCTTCCCCACAAAGCCCATCAATCCCTCTCCAATCTCCAGTTTCCGCGACAGTAACTGATGCCTCCACAACCTGTGGAAGCAACATATGCCTCCTGAACCACTCCCACATATGCATCTCCCCAACCCGTGGAAGCAACATATGCATTTCCGCGACAGTAACTGATGCATCCACAACTTATGGAAGCAACATATGCATCTCCCCAGCTAGCACCCACCAACCAGAGTACTAGAATCTCCTCTTGTACCACCCCCATAGCAAGGCACAAGAACAATATACATTTCCCCCTAGTTCATGTCAAGAAAAATATTTTTCCAAAAAAATATGAAATAAATTATCAAAGTAAATCTGTGACCAAAGACATCTGAGTTTCATATTACAATTAGAAGTATGAAAGGGAAACATATTTACACTAAAGGGGTGAATAAAACCAAAAAAAAAAGGAATTAAACCTTCACAATGAAAACAAAACACAAACCTGGCATCTTTATCAAATCCAAAGCGAGCTCCAAAGTAGAATGCAACAGACAGGAGCCATGCATCACTATGAACTGCAACTAGAGACAACCAGTCTTTTTCGATCATTCCATCACGGGCAAAGTTTATCCCCAGTGCTGGTTCGGGAAGCTCAGGAGGTACTTCCTCAGCTGGAAGAGTGACCTCCCAAGTCTCATTTGGCAAACCATAAAGGCACAAGTTCTCTTTCTCTGGCACAAGAAGGACTAGCATTATGTCAACAGGACAAAACAAAGGAGATGGAATCTGATGTGTTCATGTCACCAGTTATGGCATATTACTAAACATCAGTAGACAGCAGAGCAAGAATACTATTAAAAAATGTTAATCAAGTAACGGATGCTGCAATGATGATTAGAAGTCACTTTACTCATAACTGTTTTCCATGAATGTGCAGTCAGCATTATTTGTGGACATTGAGCAATATTAGGCCGGTCACCCATTGATGTCTGCATCTGACTTTTATCTTGTCTCCACTTCTCACTTCTTTCTACAATTTGTAATTCCTTCTACTAACATACGTTACTTCTCATTCCTTTTTCATACACAGGAGGGCAACCTGGAAAAACCAGGTTACATGATATATCAAGTCAAAGGCACTAGATCAATTTAGTTAGCTTTTATAGTTTTTAACCAGATTTCAATCCTCACAGCGGCAGTAACAGATTTGTAGCTCAAAACGACATCTATCTGAGGGTTTAAATGAATAGGTCCATGGTAACCAATGAGTACAACTCATCTCCACTGAGGCTACAACTTTCAGCAAATACCGACATACACCAACCTGAGCCAAATGATCACGTGTCCCGTCAAGTGATACTGTACTGTGATTGGTCAATCCCCTTTATTATGTAACGTACGTGGTTTGTTACGTACAACCCAAGCATTATGCATGTAAACGGAAATGCAAATTGGTCAATCACCTTTATTATGTAACGTACATGGTTTTTTACGTTCAACACAAGCATTATGCATGTCACCTGAAATGCAAACGACCGCAGCTGGAGCATATTCCAAGGACTTTAAATTACCTAACCTATGACATTTACCAAGCACTTCCTTTAATCGATGTGCTCATCTATTGCAAGTTTCTTTAGCTTAAGGCCTTGAATTGATGATCTAAACAGACTGGAGAGCGAAATCAAATTACAAAACATGCGTGGCAGTCACACTGAAACTTACATATCTGACAAAAGTAAAGGACTAATCAGACCAACTAATCGTCCTTAAGAATCCGACGAAACCCTAAACGGCAACCGGATCGAGCTCCATAAGCGAACGCCGGATCGGCATATAGTGAAAGGCGAAGCTTAGCACGAAGATACGAGCAGCACAGACGGAAGGGAAAAAAGAGGGGGAGGAACCAAGTCGGGCGCGTCACCTGGATCGCACTGCTGATAGAACTTCTCCACATCTGCGCGCACCACGGAACCAGCTACAGCGTCAGAGAATCATCCACAAACCAAGAGGACAAAGGGGAGGAGGCTGGAAATGCGTGAGGCTAGCTGACCCGTGGTGAGCGCCTTGACGATGCCGGCGCGGCGCGCGCGGAAATCGCGGAAGACGTCCTCGGGTGAGCGCGTGTGGTGGTGCACCGCCGCAGCGCCTCCTCCTTCGCTGTCCATCGCCGGCCACCGCGTCCCTTGGCTAGGGTTTGGGGAAGCGAGGGTAGCAGTGGTGGTGGATGGAGGGAGCAGAAGAGGATTAGAGAAGGCGAGGAGCGCAATACCGCGGCGTCGGCGTGTAGGGGGCCTGCGAGAATAGGAGGATTTCAGAGGGGCAATTTGGGAAAAGCGGAAAACCACGAGGTGCTCGTCGTCCAAAACATTTTCCGCTTCGCTTTCAAGGAAAAAAAGGATAGTGGGCCCGTGAACTGGGCTCGGCTTTTGGCGCACTACAGAAGGCATGGGCCCACCTGGCTGATTGGCTTGACGGACGTGACGTGATTGGGCCGGGTTTTTTCTCACCAAATCATGGGCCGCATCTGCTGCAAACGAGCCCATTTGAGTTGCCTTCCGTGTTCCACTTCGCTTCGCCGGTTCCTCTTCTTCCGTCGCTCTCGCTCTCGGACTACGGTTCAGCGAAGCAGCTAGGCAATCGTCAGTTTGTCAGCGCAATCTGCAAATGGCGGAGGCGGAGGCGACGGCGGGGCGACTGAGTCTGTACTCGTACTGGCGCAGCTCATGCTCCCACCGCGCCCGCATCGCTCTCAATCTCAAAGGTGCGTGCTGCTCGGCCACCGCTTAATCGTACTCGGACCATCGTCTTTTAGACGGATTGGGGGGCATTCGGTTGGGTTGATTCGATGTGCGTGCTGTTTCTTTCTGCAGGTGTGGATTACGAGTACAAGGTGGTGAACCTTCTCAAGGGCGAGCAGTCTGATCCAGGTGTGTGTAGTCTCAAGGCTGGTTGCAATAAGGTTATGCTTATGTAGGGTCTTGTTTGGAAAGTCGCTAATAGGTTGATCTTTATGAGAAGCAGAATTCGTCAAGCTTAATCCTATGAAGTTCGTCCCTGCGTTGGTTGATGGCGATTTTGTAATCGGTGACTCTTACGCGATAGTATTGGCAAGTATCGAGATTTTGCGTTTATTGTCTCAGTATTGGTTATCGCTTGACTCACTTGTTCCTTTGTGGCTATGCAGTATTTGGAGGACAAGTACCCAGAGCCTCCTCTTCTACCTCACGACCTTCAAAACAAGGCTTTGAATCACCAGGTAATGATAGGTTCTGCAACCCCTTTTTTTTCATGATTGCGACCACATATTGTTGAAGGTGACATGACTGCTCAAACTAGCTAGTGGAAATTCAGGACAGAACATTGTTACTGTGGGGATAAAATAATAATTTGGTACTATGCAAACAAACATAATAAAGTGGCATGTTATATTGTAGAGCTATATTGTAACTATGCAATTTGTTTAAGAGTTGCTTTTTTTGAGGTGTTTCATGCCTTCCTGAAGGACTTTGCTTCTTTTATACTCCAATCCAGACTTATGAAATACTGCACCCTTCCATAGGCAGACTATTCTTGGGTGGCAAAGCCACTAATAAATAAGTAGCACAAGAAAGGGGACAAAAGGGGAATAATTCAGTAGCTTAATTCAACTGCAAATATGGATAAATCAGTAAATATGGTTCATCATGAGCCTACATGTGGGGTTCGTTCACATGCTAGTGATGTAATGGATGGTAGTTTCCAACCCACTGTAATGGTTCAGACAATCTTGCCCAAAAGGAAATGAGTGGTAAACGAAGATGCCTATTTCGAAGTGACATGACTGCTGATGCTGAGCGTGTGGAAATGCAGAACATGCCATTGTTAGTTCCGAATGTGTATGATATCATGCACTTGAATTTCATTATGGACTGTGCTGCACATGTACGAAGTGGATAAGGACTCAACAGGAATCTAACCAGCTAAGGGATAAAGAGTACAAATGCTAGAGATAAAGCACAAGTAGAACAATTGCGGCTGGAATTATTGGAGTCCATGCATGTGTGTGCAACTCCTTCAGGTTTTCCGCATGGCAATGTTGTTGTCAGGCAGCACACAGGCTGCTACAGCACAGGACACAATGAAATTCCAGTGTGTGGTATTATACGCGTTCAGAACTAACAGTGTTCCTGTTATTTATTTCCACAGCTCAGCATCAACAGCCATGCCACTTTGAAACAGGCATTTTCATATACCACTCATTTCCTTCTGTTGAAGACGGTCCATTACCATTATAGTGAATTGCAAATTACCATCCATTGCATCACTAGCATGTAGCACAAACCCATATAGTTTAGCAAGGTCCCAAGGTCTAACCAGAGTCTGGAGTAACATGTGATGTGTGGTTTCTTTTGTTTTGTTTTGTTTTCTTTATCACCGAACTTTTCTATCTTTCTATGGCAGATTGCAAGCATTGTAGCTTCTGGTATTCAACCCCTCCATAACCTCACAGTGTTGGTAAGTATGCCGTACCTTATTTCTTGGCATATGTGCTTCTTCGTGTAGAAATAGATTGATTTGTGCACCTTAGTCGAGTTTTATAGTGATATAGGATTCCCAGTTCCCCGCCTGTATTGTGCAATTATACAATTTCTTTGCTGCAGATTGATTCCGTGTTGAGACAACTTGTTTGTAAAATATACTGTACAGTTTGTTTAAAGAACAAAAGCTACTTTTTTAAGAAAAGAGGACAATACCGGCCTCTGCAGCCGCACACAGCCAATATTTTCAAAAGTTTCAGCTCAATCACTGATGAATATCATAGGGGAAAGTGCACAATCAAATAGAGGGATATCAAATGTAAAGTTACTGTATGGGG
The DNA here is from genome assembly GCF_019320115.1 of Miscanthus floridulus. Classification (NCBI taxonomy): domain Eukaryota; kingdom Viridiplantae; phylum Streptophyta; class Magnoliopsida; order Poales; family Poaceae; genus Miscanthus; species Miscanthus floridulus. The sequence goes on from NW_027097335.1 coordinate 8,255, forward strand.
ACATTATTTGATCCATTGCTTATCTATTTGCAGAGGTTCATTGACCAAAAGGTTGGTGCTGGGGAGGGTGTCTTGTGGACTCAACAACAAATCGAGAGAGGTTTCACAGGTTGTATCACGGACATAACCGTCCTTTACTGCATTACTTTCATCAACCAAATTTGCTTTAAAAAAATATTGCTCGCCTTGTAGTTCTGTTGTATTACATCATTATAGAAGTTCACTCATAGTTCTCAGTTTGCTATTCTGTAATGTGCTCGCTTTCCATAATGATAGCTATTGAGAACCTAATACAACTAAAAGGATGTGCTGGGAAGTATGCAACAGGAGATGAAGTCCTACTGGTACGTTTGCTCCCAAGATACTCCAGTTGTCACCTTTTTTTAGAATGGGTTCTTTTCCCATGGTAGTGACTTTGTCTTTGTAGCTGTTCTGGAGTGAAATGGTATCATATTGATTTAACCTAGCGTTTTTTGGGGGCACTCACTGGTGATGTGTGTGTGTGTGAAGAGGGGGGAAAAACGGAATTGAAAAAAAAAATGAAGCAGCATCAGCAGTTTTGCTCTATTGTCAAGACAAGTAATTTTTTTTTGGTTTTCTGAAAGTTTAAGATGACATTGTTTATTTCATGCTCATTCTAAAGGAGAGGGTATGTGATTATGGGCTATTAACTCAAATTGAACATAAGGGTAAGTTTTTTAGGAACCCATTATGCGCATTTTGTACAGTAGTAGTCTCAGAAACTATAAAATTCCTAGTAGAACAGCAATGCCTTATGATATATATTCGTGGTTTTTATGCAGAATTAAAACCAGAATGTGTTCTTTTGTGCTAATAAACCCGCTATTTGTCAACTTGCCCTCAGTCTGTTATATAGGTTTGTTTGCAAATACTGGGTTTATTGCCAATAGACCCGCTACCAATTGATTCAATTGTCTTTTCATTTCTTCTTCACATGCAGGCAGATGTATTCCTTGCACCCCAGATCTATGTAGCCATTGAACGCACTAAAATTGACATGGTACCGCCTTTCCTCTTGTTATACAAATGTAAATCATTGTTTTGATTCTTTTATCAAAGAACTGCTAATGAAACGTGCTTCTTTGCCGCAGTCAAATTACCCCACGCTTGCTAGGCTTCACTCGGAGTACATGGCACACCCTGCATTTGTAGCAGCGCTCCCTGGCAGGCAACCAGACGCCCCTTCCTCTTCCTAGGAACTGCACCCTGTTTGATCCGTCGTATTGTTCCTCTGGATATATAGATTTGGAGTTGCTCCGGTTACTTCTGTAAGAATAATAAGTACAGAATTTCATCTGCAAAGCCAAATATTTTCGCAGGGCCGCGTCGGCAAACTCTTGTAAATTTGAAACCTCTATCTACCTAATACATTGATACGCATGAAAACTGCAAAGTCAAATATTTTTGTGATTTCGGAGACTATTGGCATGAAGCATCGTCCTCGGTCTGGTCGTCCTCATGTGGCTTTTGTGATTTCAGGGCATGCACTTCGTCTAAAAGCCTGCAACCGCAGTGGCTTAAAGCCACAGCGAACAAGCTATGCTGAAATAGCAATTCTCGAGTAAAAAATGGAAAGAGGTGCACTGTCAGGAAATTGAATCCTAAGGCTATCTCTAACAACCACGCCTAAAATACAAGACATATTCGTCCTTTGGATAGCGCTACAGGCAAAAGGTTCAATACCTATTCGGCATCTTCTCCAACAACGAGACCCAAAAGAAAATCCTTTCTGCAAATGAGTTTCCAGGAAAGAGGATACTCATATTTGGGTTGTGCCTCTCAGACAAATCAAAATAGGTCTTCCGTATAGGTACTCTGTTGAAGGCTGATTTTAGATTTCTTGCTACCCATTTTGGATTTAGGTCTCTTTATTGAAGACCAACATTCAGACAGTGAACTGACACTCGAATTATTAGAAAACAAGACTTAGCTTCGCTCAATGACAAGTGTAATTAAGCGCCACTTGCAAAAAGCGCCCGTGACTGTCTTCAACAGATAAAACCCAAATAGGAGACCTATTCTTAGTATAGGTCATCAACAGTAAAAGGGTACCATAGCTAAAACTGTCGTTCTCCAACAGAGGCCCCAAATCCCTGACCTCACCGTCCTCGCTGGCCTCCCGGCTCCCGCTCCCGCCACCGCCATCGTCCTCGCTGGCCGCGGCGGACGACCGCGCCGTCCTCGCCGGCCCCGCACCGCCCTCGCCGTCCTCACCGGCCGCGGTCCCGCCTAGATGCGCTGTCGCGGGGAGCCGTCCTCGCTAGCCGCGGTCCCGCCTGGCCACGCACTGCCCTCGCCATCCTCGCCAGCCGCGGTGGCCGCGGTCCCGCCTGGATGCGCCGTCGCGGGGAGCCGCCCTTGCCGTCCTCGCCGGCTGCGGCGGACGGCCACGTGCGTCCTCGCCGGCCTCCCCGCTCCCCGCCTTCGCAGACCCGCCAAGCGCCGGCGGTTCCCCGCCGTGGCCGCACAACAGCCGCTGCTCGGCGTCAAGGTCGAGCTCGAGCATCTCGTCCTCTCCATCCTCGATGACCTGTCCGTCAGGTAGGTCATGCGCGAGGCCTCCTTCTCCTCCGCAGCCGTCAAGACGGGCCCACCATGTCAAAGGCGCAGGGATTGGGTCGTGATAGAAAGACGATGCATATGTGGGTTCCCTCTCTCCTTCCTACCCAAAATGGGTTCTCCTTTGCATATTCTGTTGGAGGGCTGGTTTTGACTGTGCAGGATCCAAAATGAGTTTGGGTAGCCATATGCATAGCTTGTTGGAGTCAGCCTTATAAAATACTATAAGCTCTAAACACCTAAATAGACACGGCCGCGGCTGAGTAAACGAACCCGCCGAACTCTGACGGCACGGGCACTCCCTTCCATGCACCGCCGCTCGCTTCCATCACCCACGCGGAGTACTTGACGCCGTCCGCCGCCGCGTCGGCCACTGTGCCGAACACGAACACGGCCCCGCCGTTGCCGACGCCAACCGCCTTCACGCATGCCTTCATGCCCGGCGGCCCGTCGGCCACGTCCCTCCACGCGCGCGCGTCGCCGTCCCACTCCCGCACGCCGTCCTTCCCGGCCCCGACGGCCCACACCGTCCCGCGCACCGACGCCAGGCACATCTTCCCGGCCGTATCGCCGCCGGGGATCACGTCGCCCTCGCCGCTGGTCCACGCGTCGCCTCCGGCGTGGTAGCGCTCGGCGGTGTTCCTGAACGCGCCCTGGGCCTCGGTCAGGTAGCCGCTGGCAGCGAGGAGGACGCGGCCCGGGGTCGCCACGACCACGAGCTGCGGCTCGTCGCGCTCCTCGGACATGTCCGGGAGCGCGCGCCAGGCGTCGTCGGCCGCGACGCTGTACGCGAAGGCGGAGCGGAGCGCGTTCTTGCACTCGTCGTGGCCGCCGGCGATGTAGACGTTGCCGCCGCCGCCAGCGCATCCAAAGAAGCTCCGGGTGTCCGGCATCTCCGGGCCGCGCCGCCACGTGCCGGCGGGGACGTCCAGCAACCGGACGTCGCTGGTCGGGCGGAACGTGTCCGGGTCCCAGCCCCCCACGATGGCGACATGCCGCCTGTCGCCGGCGGCCGCGCACTGCGCGAAGAGCGGGACGGGTCCCCAGGCGTCAGCGTGCCCTTCCACGCGCCGCCACTCGCCGGTGGTGAGGTTCGCCGCCGCCAGCGCGCATTCTGGCGTCGATCCCTTCCCGTCGCCGCGCGCGGGCGCGGTCTGGACGAGGAACACGATGTCCTCCGACGCCCCGGCGGCCCTCCGACGCCGCCGGAACTCCGCTGACCCGACGGTGCCGCGCCATCCGCGGCACACGCTGCGCATGCGCCGGTGCGACCGGCTCGGCACCCGCGCCAGGCACTCCATGGCCACGTCGTCGGGCAACCCCGGGATGAGCTCACCTTCCAGCCCACCTCCGTCTTCCTCTGCTTCCATCGCCATGGCACGTTCTTGATTGCTTTCCTTGGAGCCGTAGCAGTAGCGTGCTACCGCGGTGGCTGCGTACACATCCTCAACCTCTTGCTTGACGGCGCCCATGGAGAACCGCAGTGCAGTGCTCAGTGCTGTGCTGTGTGTGTGCACGGCTTCTTGTTTTGTGATGTGTGATGTCTGTGAAAGGGGTTTGGCGGGTTTTAAGTAGAGGGAGGGTGAGAGTGAGGACAAATTTGGTTTAGGATTCGATGAGTGCTTGGCGATACGTACTTTGTCCCTAAATATTTGTTGCTGTTGATTTACATGTTAGTAGATTCGTAAGAAATATTAACAATATTTGTATCTCTAAATAAATTTATTAAAAGAATAGATTCAACGATCTATCTAATAACATTTAATTGCATAACATAAATATTAATATTTTTTATATAAATTTAGTCAAAGTTATTTTTGAGAAGCGAGAACGACAATTAATAAGGCACGGATGGAGTATGTCTTAGTAAAAGTAGCATATTTTTTATAGTATATAAACACAATTTTTTTTTTCAAAAAGAGAGGGAAAATAATAGTGGAGTGAGATATTCTTGTTTGATTCACAAATTTGCGTTTATGATCACACCTGATTGATGAGACTTTTACTCAAATTGATTGACGATATTTTCAGAATGGACTTGGGTGAATAGAGGATGATGAAGCATATAAATTAAATGGTGAAGATGATGACCGGTGAAGGGTTTTGAGTGCCATTTTTTGCATTATCCAATAATTAACATTTTATGACGTCCTTTCTTTCCTAGCAGAATCTTTGTGGGGTCTAAATGGGCTAACAGTACATGAATTTACGAGGGAAGGTCTCACTGTGGCAATGTCACCGGAGGAGAGGGATATGACTTAGGAGATGCTCTTAGGACACGGATGAGAGAAGTCGCAAAAAAAAAAGGACACGGATGAGAGAAAAAGAGTGCAAAAGTTTGTACCAAGTGTTAATACTCCTCCGGTTCCCTAATTCTTGTACAAATGCGCCGTCTCCAGAACATAGCTTTTAGCCTTTTACCATGATTTTCTACAATAACGTGTGAAAAAGTCAGTAAGTATAATTTTTCATTAAAGTACTTTTAAAACTTTTTTTTTTGTCTTGAAATCAAATGTTCTAAAGTCACTGATGACCAAAATTCTAGAAGTTAGACCTCAACCTTGCTGAAACGTCAAGAATTATGGAACCAAAGGAGCACCTCCTTGACACACTACTAGAAAAATGGAAATGCTTGGACGCCCTAATTTTTCTTGAGCGCCGAAGTCTAGCTGTCAAGGGATATATCATTTTCTTGGTGGTTGCAGAAAACCTCCATTGCACCGCCAAAGAAATGTGCATTTTTTAGTGTTATTTGGAAATCACTAAGTAAAATAACTATTTTCTTGAATATTATTGTTAACGCTAAGGAAAATAATCATTTCCTTGAATGTTAATATAGAACTCCGAGGAAAAATACCATTTCCTTGTGTGTTTTTCTTAACCGCCAAGGAAAATTAACATTTTCTTTGCTGGTATTTTTGATTGCCAAAGAAAACCAACATTTTCTTAGGGGTTATGCAATTTGTTTTGTGGTTAGAGGCCAAGGAAATGATTGTTAGTATTTAAACATGACATACTTCTTCTATCATTGTTAATGTTAAGTGTTTTTCTATTAAGTTCACTAACACACATAAAGACACTAAACTTGGCTAAGTTCATTTAAACACATGTCACACATATGACACTAAGCCTTATTAAGTTCACTTAAGCAGATGCGGCCTGGCTCTAAAAATAGGTGCAACACCAAAAAAAATCATAACCTTTTCAAATCAAGATGAAGACAAACCTTACATATCACACTTAAGTAGATGTGGCCTAGCTCAAAGAGATCTATAACTTTATAGCTAACAATGTTTCTATTTGAGATAGTTTACAGTCTGAAAATTACATTTTAAGTTCTTATATTTAGAAATTTATTTAAAAAAAATTAAACGACCTTGGATGGAGGGACGACCTAAACCAAAGTTGTTTAGGGGCTCAAATATTCATTGCAATATTCACTAAAGTGAACAAAAGTATAAATATTGTTTATCACTTGGTCACAAGTGTTTATTTGGTGCAGTAATAAGGAAGAAACATAGGTTCTGAATTCAATGCGCCAAGACCTCAAGAAAATATATATCCTACGAGATATATCCTTGGCGTTGGCAGTAGTGCCATCGCCAGTGGTTCCTCAAGAATGATTTTCTTTTGTTTTTGGTGATAGTGCCATCGCCCTATTTACTCTATTTACCTTGGCGGTGGCCATTACTCGACGGTTGTCCCTCAAAAAGATTTCCTTCCCGATTTTTATATGTTACTTTGCAGTTTCTGCCCCCCAAGGAATTTTTATTCTGATGTCGTGATAGATTTTACTTTTACACATTCTTTGATGAATGTATTTGACCGGTAATTTATTTTAGAACATATTTTTCCTTCCAATATAAGATATTTTTGAAGTATTTTGAATATGTATCGAAACATGCAGCTTTCATATTTCTAAATTAAATAATGAAAAGGTGGTAGCCGACTAAATAAGTAATGACTTCTAGAAGGCTTACGGGATCAGGCGGGATTTGCTATGCATAATGAAAAGGTGGTACCCCTGACCCCTTCAATGAAAGATAAGTGGGAGACAGCTTGAGCGATGCTTTGAGCACGCCTTTCCTCCTCTCTCTCTCTGCCTCCCCGAGCGAGGTCGGCGCCAAATGGAGGGCCCCGGCCCCCGGAGGATCATGGAGCAGTCAGCTACTAACGGTAGCCTAGCATTAACAGCCTTGCGATTGACATGGATGTGATGATACATGTCATCCTGGTGGCTCTGATCTGATCGATGAGCTTCTGTATGATGACTGGAGAAATATCTCTGCGTTCTGCGAGTGCAAGGTGATGGCATTGCTTCGCGGAGGAGGGTGAAACCATTGGCACGATGTCAGTCAAGCTGTTTAAGTCATCCAGGAGAATTTTGGAGATCGTTTTTTTTTTATATTGGGGATGCTAAACTAGAAGACAGATATATGGAGTAGCTTCAGGTAGCTTGGATGCAGCCGCTTTACAGCTTTAATTGTTCTAGAAGAGCGGCTGGGATCGGAATTCCTTGAGACTTCTTTTTAAAGGCATAATAGCTATTTTGGTTCTCAACTATTACCCGAGGCTCAATCTCATCCTTAAACTTTCAAGACGGCCGTTTAGGTCCTCAAACTTTAGTTTTAGAATCAATTTCATTCTACAATGAAGATGATCGTTTTGGTCCTCAAACTTTATATTTTGGGATCAATTTCATCCATAAACTATCAAAGTGCATTTAACTTTTATTTTCAACTCAATTTTGTCTATTCAAAAAGAGAACCTTATATTTTAGGCACAATTTCATCCATAAATTTTTAAAATTATAGATATGCTATTGTTTCAATATATTCATGTATTCTTAATGAATAAATAGTGTTCGATACAACTGTAATTACTCCAGTAATATCATGTAGTCGGATATATATAAATGGTACCAATGTAAGGTAACACTAAAAATAACAGCTTAGAATTATTAATGGCCACGAAAGAGTTTTTGGATGAATATTATTTTTCTATCTCCGATCGCTGGTGGTGTTGGAGCTAACTAGGTGCAACAGTACAGTGTTCCACGTAGAACGTAGACAACGTTGTGTTGAAAATAAAAGTTTAAAGAACAAAATACACTTTGATAGTTTATAAATGAAATTGAGCCCAAAATGTAAAGTTCAAGGACTAAAACGATCATCTTCATAGTTTTAGGATCAAATTGAGCCTAAAAGTAGAGTTTGAGGACTAAAACGGTCGTTTTGAAAGTTCAAGGACGAAACTGAGCCTCGAGAAATAGTTGTGGGACCAAAATAACTATTCTGCCTTTTTTGAACTGCAGTGGTAGCGTCCGGACGTCCAGCCGGACACCCACGCCTACACCACGTTCCTGCGCCTACATTCCGCGTACCGTCCGATCCCACGCTACGTCTACGTGCCACCCGAGCCTACGCGGCGTCTGCACCCCCCCTGACCTCTCGTGCCCCCTCCAGCAGTTGCAGCAGACGGCTCACATTGCAACATGTGTAATACACCCGATCTACTTTTAAAACATTCAGATACAACACTTGCAACTTACATCTGAAGACAGATAAAACACTTAAAACATGCATCTGAAACACTTGTGAAAACACTTGAAAACCATTGCAAACATACGCAACATCCAGATAAAACACTTACAACATATGTGCGAAATATATGCAACATCCAGATAATACGTCTGAAAAAACAGATGAAACATCGAGAATAGACGTTTGCAACATACGTGTACAACCATTGCAACATATGTAACATCCCGATCTACTTTGCAACATCCATATAAAACACTTGCAACATACCTCTAAAACACCTGAAACACTTGAAACATATGTTTGCAACATGCTCTTTCAACGCAAATATCCCTACCTGATCTCGTCCGCATTGCTAGATTCCGTCGCAGAGGGAGGAGGAGGCGGATCGAGCACGGTGGAGAGAGAGAGAGGGGGGGAGGCCTACTAGTCGCCGCTCCTGGCACGAGTTGTCGCTGGAAAGAGACAAAAGCAATCGGGCGGGCGTAATGCGGAACGGAAGCCGCACGACAGACGATGAGCACGGTGGAGAGCGAGGATGGCGGTCGGCGGTGCTCGAGCGCGGTGGATAGGAAGGATGGCGGTCGGCGGTGCTCGGGCGCGGTGGATAGGAAGGATGGCAGTCGGCTGGGCGCGCGGTGGAGAGCACCGCGTTGGAGCACGCCGCGGCAGTGTGGGCGCAGCGGTGCGGTCGCGATGCAGCGGTCGAGAGGAAAGTAAGAGCGGAGATTTTTGTTTTTTAGCAAAACGCATGATGGGTGCGATTGTGCGAATGATAATGTTGGGTTGTTCGGGCTGGCATCGAGGCCCACCAACACAAGGGTCTAGACGAGCGGGCGCCCTACCCATAGCATTTTTTTTTTGAAAAAAACACTTTTACCTCGATTTTGGCAATGCGTTACAAATTTTTATGTTAGTGTCTTAAATTTATAAGGTTATCAACAATATTTTTAACACAAGTCTCAAAAAACGTGGCCATTAGTTTGGCTGACTCTATTCACCGTTAATAATAATATCATATCTATTCTGTTTTCTCAGAAATTACCCACTTAATGATTAAAAACCCTAACTGCTTCAAATTACCGTCTTATGCCATTATGAAATATAATATAAATAATGTCCTTAATTTGCATCTAAATTACTCACCATGCTATTATGATAGATAATCTAAATAACCTTTTAAATTTGCATTTGAATTACCTCTCTACAATTACCAAAAATAGAATAAATAAATACCCCTCTCAAATCTACATCTAAATTACCAAAGTTTGCTATTATAAAACTATTTAAGTAACTATGAATTGCGTCTTGATATGTTTCTAAATAAATTACCTATTTTATTACTATTAATATACAAAAATATTTAAGTAAACATATATATAGTGCCATCTTGCAAATTAAGCATACATTTATAAATTAGTGATGGCTATATATTTTATATCTTTATGTTTTTGGAATCATGAAATGTGTTTCCTTAACAAATCATATACTAATGTCGCTAAAACATTATTATAATTATATTAATATACATGACAATAATTTATACAAAATTTTAAAAATGCAACTCAAATATGAGAACTTAAAACACATATTTGTTTGGGACTATAAATGACTTCAAATAAAATACTTATTAGCACACATGTAAGACACAATTCAAACATGCCCTACAACTCTATATAAACCATGTTAGCATTCAAGGTCTTTCGAAAATTTTAAATTTTGAATTTCTCAATATGATACTTGAAACAGAAAATTGATACACTAAATAACTATAATAAAAACTTTCCAACTATAAAGTTGTAGATCTTGTTAACCTCTATAATTTTGATATAAATGGCGTCTGCATCCAACTTGATATACAAAAGTTATGAATCTTTTTGCAACAACTATTTATAAAGACGGAGATCTAAGATGTGCATCTCTGTCGATCTACATACACATCACACTTAAGAGGCACAATGTTAAGAGATATATCTAGGCCAATGGTTATTCTCTGAGGCGGCCTTCTTTAAGAGGATTGCTCATGGAATTCATTTAGAGAGTCTACCTTTTCTTTGACTTTCTCCTTATATAAATGGACCGATCGCCTCTGAACACCACTAGGCATTTTTGAAGATAGTAATAATTTTTTATCACCTCTATAAATAAAAGGAGCTGTCTTCTAAGGCCCGTTCGCTTATCTTATAATCCGTACTTTTTTTCAGCTTATTTTTTCAGCCGAAACAGTGTTTTTCTTTCACAACAAATTAAACGGAACAGTGTTTCAGCTTGTTTTTTCAGCGAATCGAACGGGGCCTAAAACTATTTTAGTGGCATGTTGTTTACTTAAGTTTCGTATGATCAGACATAGCCACTTAGGTTTTGAGTCTACTGACTCGGCATGGGTGCTTGTATTTTTAATACACTATTACTTTCTTCATATTAAATTGTAAGTAAAAGCTATGACTTAAAATTTAGAATGGAGTAAGTATCTTAGTAATAGATTGTGTAAGTCTACAGATAATGAGATGCTTGTGGTCATCTTATGGTGTAAAGCTGTAGGCACAATCTCAAAAAGAAAGTGAGCGCATTACAAGCTGGCGTCTCATTGCTTCTCAGCGGCTCTGTCCATAGGTGTCGTAGCTATATTATGGGTCTGTTTGGATTCTCTGGTCTTAAGTTTAGTGGTTAAAGTTGAGGACTAAAACTTTAGATCATTTTAGCTCACTTGTGTAAAGTTTTTGTATAATGGTCAAACTTTAGAGAACACTTTAATCCTTCTGTTTGGAGCCTTAAGAATTTAAATAGCCTAAAGGTAGTGGTTAAACTTTAGACCACGATCCAAACAGCGCCTGTATATCATGGCATCTTACTCTGAAGCAAATGAAACTCGCTGCTCAACTACTAGATTGGTATAAGATGTTGCTGTTGCCAAGACAAACACGGCTCGTCTTTCTACAATTACCGAGGCAGCAAACAAATAGTTTTTGGCATGCTCAAGGCAAAAGGGCAGCCAAAAAAACGGGGTAAATAAAAGAGAGAAAACATGATAGAGAAGACATGAACCGGAGCATCCTCCGTCTTCTGATCATTATAAAGAAGAGAAAAGAAATCAAGAGAAGACGCGATGAAACGAGCCGTATAACAGCCATCCCATCCTTTTCTTTAATAAGCTCGCAGCAGCCAGCAGTATTGGCTTGATTCCCGACGACTTGACCCCCGGCATGGCGGCCGCCGTGCAGTCTGGAGCACGCACTGCACTGATGCCCAATAGGGATTGCTTTGCCCCCCTGACAGCTGACACCACACCACCCGGTACGCAGAAGTTAGACGTATGCGCTCCGTCAGAATCCACAGGAGACTACCGCGACTCCGGCCAAGTCAGCTCGTGCTGCTGGGGATCCACTCTCGGTTTCAAATTGGCAGAGCAGCGAGGAGACGACGAAAAATTTGCATCCCAAAAATAACAACCAGCTTAAATCGCACTTGTAGTTTTTTTGTTCACACATGTTAATAGAGCTAGAACGAAGAGTCCCACTTTGCTATCTACGTCGATTTCAAAACTAGAAGTATACCCGTGGGTTGCTGCGAGAATTACAGATTAGTAGATTGCATGGTATGATGAAGTGGACAACAAAATTTTTATGTGTTTTGCTGACGTGGACATTACAGTTGCATGTGCTAGTGGATTTTAATTATATGTGATAGTGCATTGCATATTTGGACAGCTTGCATGTTAAGATAAATAGCTAGTGGAGTTTTGCTTAGTAGATTTTAATTGTATATAATAGTTCATTGCCTAATTTGACAGCTTCCATGTTGAGATAAATAACTAGTGGAGTTTTGCTTTATAAGAGTATAAGATAAGATAAGATTTATGTTTTATCTATCAAAAGCCAAACTTGTCTAAATCAAGTTTATAGAAATATATATTGACATCAATATTATTAAACAAATGCACTGTAAAGACATTTTATAGTGGGGATCTAATGAATCTAACTCAATGTTGTGTAGATGTTTTTTGTGTATTTGTAAGGTGTATGGGCCATGCTATATATTTCATAGTGATTTTTGTGATTGCGATGACAACAACTCAATCAATAAGTCTAACATGTGTGTTAAGGTGTGTTGGACATGTTTATTACAATCATGTCATGTGGATGCTAAGGAACAAAATGGAATCCATGTTGAAACAAAGATGGTACAATAGAGATTTCTCACCTAATCATGCACTAGAGCTCTTAAGTAGGTCCAATGAATTATCCATGCGTTCCAGAGAAGTAATTACACAAAAGACTCTACATGCACAGTAGCACGAGATTGTTCGGTGATGATGAGAAGATGCCAACGGATCATGTAATGATGACTAGAAGGCATAAACGTTTCACAAGCTCAATTCACGATGAAGAAGCTTACCGGATCATCCACCGAGCTAGTGAAGATATCTCACCAGATGATCTGGTGATGCATTTTTAGGGGCACCAAATCATCTGTGTTGTCCGCTTTGCAGATTTTGTGCCCAACAGCTAGTTGATGTGTGGACAAGAAGCAATGGAGAATCCGGCCACGAAGTTCACTAGGTCATTACATTAACACAATACGTTTAACGCTATTTTGATGAACAATAATTCTCTACTTATTTGTTGAAGTTCGTCGGGGTTGCATGACCCTGATAATAAAGGCTAGATTCTCCCCTGGCGAGAAGACCCCTTCTTTGGTAAAGAAACTCTGTAGTGGAGGCACCAAGGTGACCAAGAGAGTTGGGCGACGATGGTGAGCCTAATTGGCCAACGACGACACTTGCCTTGATTGATGGAAACCTTTGTGTCAAGCACACCATGATGGGGGAAGGCTTGGTGACCAAGGAGCATAGTTCAATGGAACTTCAACATTCTAAGGATCATGTGCCAAAATCATATCTTTTAGTTTTGGTGATCGAAATGACAACACAAGTCTAGAACTAACATGTGTGATAAAGATGTGCTAGACATGTTATAATAGGTCTGAGGGATGAAAGGTTAAAGTTTAATCAAGATCCAAGTTGAAATGGAGAAAAAACACAAAGATTCCCCACTAGAGTGTTCACCAAATCACTTGATTAGGCTCACTAGATCATACAGTGGAGTCCAATAAGTCAGCCAGGAACATGGTGCCCACCGAATGATACAATGAAGAGAAGAATGACCCGTGGATCATCCGGTGCACATCTAAGAGCTATCTCCATTGAAGACCTGGAAGATCAAGGCCACCAGATGATAAATATCCTTATATCTATCGGTGATAGTGGTATATTGTCATTCTATCTTTGCTGATTTCTGCTTGTTTGTTTGCCATAGATATTTGTTCTATCTTTGCTAATTTTGCTTGTTTTGTTTGCCGCTAAGATTTGTTTTCCTTCTTCTCTTTTTCCCTCTTGGTTTGAGATATACTAGATAGGTGGAATATAATACAACACCCATGTTATCAACAATAATTATCTATTCCTAGATTTCTTTTTCTAATGTGTTTTCACTACTAGAAATATCAACTTCAATGACGAATAGATTTCGTCACTAAAGGAGCCAAATTTTAGTTTTATGACGAATTTATGATGAAAACCGGTTTGTCATAGAAGTTGCGTCACTCTTGCATATCTATGATGAATCTGACAAAATCATCATAGAAGTGCCTTGATCTGTGATGAAAAACAGATCGTCATAGAACTGTTTTGGCATGCGTGGCAGGGGACTGCCATGCTAGTGGGCGCTTCCGTTGGAGATGCTTTCCACGTGTACATGCTATAGCCAGTTGCATCAGAGATGGTTCGGGTACGTGTCCCCTTCTTATTGCACAACATGGCCATCTCTGGTTCTTGCACGTTTTAAGTTTTTATTGGACCACGTGTTGTTTCCCTGTTGTTCCGCATGTTAGTTTTCTACTAGCACACGTTGAAAGCATCTAGGCCCCTAGTTGGGTTTCGGTGATTAATGACAACGCGAGGTTACTATGACTAACGTGTGTTTTGCAGAGGCAATTTAAGTTAGGTCATGGTAATGGCAATTGATTGGGCAATCATGGAGTCATGCCCCTAACAATGGAAATCATTTTGGTTTTCAAAGGATGGACGACAAGGTTAAGGATGGGCTAGTTCTAAGTGTCGTTTGGTGTTGAAGAGACACTTAAAGTAGTTTAGGACATTGTTTTTTCTTTGGCCGTACTATTAAGGGGGGTATGGACTAGTAGCTTGACCTAGGTGAGTCTAGTGAGTTAGGTGTGGTGCACACTTGTCAAATCTAGCACTAGGTAGCTCAGAAGTAGCCCTAAGATCAATTGGAGCAAAGTTCATTCACAAAGGATTTTGAGTTGAAAGTGAATGGAGGGTCAAATGACTGACTAGACGCTGGTCTAGTTGTGACCGGACGCTGAAGAGTGAGTCCGATCAGTTCATTTGATCAACTGGACTCGTCTGGTTACGACCGGACGCTGAGTAAAAAGTGACTGGACACTAGGTGCCTGCGTCCAGTCAACTCTAGAGAGGTTTCCAGAGAGGGAGTTTCCTAATCGGACGCGTTGAAAGGTCCTAATGCCTAGAGGGAGGTGAATAGCCTAATAAATTTTCTACAACAACACTTAACAAAATAGTTAGACAATTATGAGGCGAAGCAAGTGTTGCGCTAGTCTACTCAAAATGCAAGCCACCTACCACAATTCTAATTTAGATAGTGTCGATTCACACAAGAGCTATGACACTACCCTATGTTAGTGTGCTCTCAAAGGCTAACTAAAGAGCCACACCAACCAAGCAAGCAAGCTCTCACAACTAGCTACACTAAAGAGCTTGTCAACTAGTTTGCGGCAAAGTAAAGAGAGTGATCAAGAAGGTTATACCGCTGTGTAGATGAAAGAACCAATCAATCACAAGGATGAATAACAATGAAGACCAATCACCTCGGAATCAATGATGAACACAATGATTTTTTACCGAGCTTCATTTGCTTGCCGGCAAGCTAGTCCTCGTTGTGGTGATTCGCTCACTTGGAGGTTCACGCGCTAATTGGCTTCACACGCCAAACCCTCAATAGGGTGCCGCACAACCAACACAAGATGAGGATCACACAAGCCACGAGCAATCCACTAGAGTACCTTTTGGCTCTCCACCACAGAAAGGTCAAGAACCCCTCACAATCACCACGATCGGAGCCGGAGACAATCACCACCCTCCACTCAACGATCCTCGCTGCTCCAAGCCATCTAGGTGGCGGCAACCAACAAGAGTAACAAGCGAAATCCACAGTGAAACACGAACACCAATTGCCTCTAGATGCAAACACTCAAGCACTGCACTTAGATTCACTCCCAATCTCACAAAGATGATGAATCAATGATGGAGATGAGTGGGAGGGCTTTGGCTAAGCTCACAAGGTTGCTATGTCAATGAAAATAGCCAAAGGTGTGAGCTTCAACCAGCCATGGGGCTTAAATAAAAGCCCCCACGAAATAGAGCAGTTATACCCCTTTACTGGGCATAATGCGGGGTGACCGGACGCTCCGATTCAACTGACCGGACACAGCATCGGACGCACCGGTCGTGAATACCAGACGCGTCCGGTCGGCATACCGGACGTGTTCGGTAGCTCCTAGACTGCCATGTGTCCAGTTCAAAACAACATAGCCGTTGCTACCTAATCTACCGACGACCGAACGCACACACCGGACGCTGAATCACAAATGACCGGACGCTGAGCCGCAGCGTCCGGTGGAGTATAGTAAGCATCCTTGCTCGACCGGACGCGTCGGGTGATATCGGACTGGACGCTGCCAGCATCCGATCGACTGCCCTACCAAACACTGTGTCTGCTGATTCACACCAGACGTGTCCGGTGTGGCGACCAGACACGTCCAATCATTGAGTTCATCGCCAAATACCAGATGTGTCCGGTCACCATACCAGATGCGTCCGATCACTCTGTAACCAGCGCGACTAACTCTTTTTCAACTCTATCTTCTTCACCCTTGCTCAAATGTGCCAACCACCAAGTGTATCACCTTGTGCACATGTGTTAGCATATTTTCATAAACATTTTCAAGGGTGTTAGCACTCCACTAGATCCTAAATGCATATGCAATGAGTTAGAGCATCTAGTGGCACTTTGATAACCGCATTCCGATATGAGTTTCACCCCTCTTAATAGTACGGTTATCAAACCTAAATGTGATCACACTCTCTAAGTGTCTTGATCACCAAAACAAAATAGCTCCTATGGTTTATACCTTTGCCTTGAGCTTTTTGTTTTTCTCTTTCTTCTTTCCAAGTCTGAGCACTTGATCATCATCATGGTATCATCATCATCATGCTATGATCTTCATTTGCTTCATCACTTGGAGTGTGCTACCTATCTCATGATCACTTGATAAACTAGGTTAGCACTTAGGGTTTTATCAATTCACCAAAACCAAACTAGAGCTTTCAATCTCCCGCTTTTTGGTAATTGATGACAACCCTTATACAAAGATATGAAATAAAATTCAATTGAATCCATGTTGCTTGCCCAAGCATATTTACCATGTGTAAAAGGATATGGACAAGTTTCATGAACCCCAAATGGTAGCAATTGCTCCCCCTACATATGTGCTAAGAGTTTGGATTGTAGCTTGCACATATGCTTAGATAGGAAATATAGGAGTCAATGTCTACCATATGATGCTAAGGTATAAAAGATGGACCTTTGAAGCGTGATACCAATCGGAGTGCACCAATATACCATCCTTAGCACCATGGTTAGCTTAATACCACTTTAGAAATATTTGGAAGTGAAATCACTAGATATCCTATGCATGCTAGTTTTCATTTCATCATTCAAACCGACAACTAGCATACACCACACAAGCATGGATATTGAATTTTAAAACTTGTTCCATGCAAGCAAACATATGAAATGCACATTCAAATGCACCATACAAGTTCATGAGCTTGCTCCCCCTACTTGTGCTCAAAATTTTAGTTGATCCCTTTCCTTTGTCATATCTCTCCCTTTATGATATTTCTCCCCCTTTTTCACTATCTTTACTACCTATCTTTGTTTCTCTCCCCCTTTGTCATCAATGACCACAAAGGTTCAAAATATAGATAGTATTACTTGTAGGGTTGAGATTATCAATGTCAATCAATGGGATGAGGATCAAAGTTCCAAATTTGGTTCAAACTAGAATATATGCCAAAGATATTTAACTCGGTTTGATCCAAGGACAAGCTTCTTCACACCTCCAAATGAGGGTTATCTTGTACCATGTTGAGTTAAACACTTAGAGCTCATTTTCTAGATTAAACACTAGGTTTACAAGCCCACAAACATGGCATATGCTATCACTAGATCAAGTCAAACATAGAAGCAATAGTGATACCATATAAACATCAAATTCATTTGATTTTCATGGATGAGCCTAATAAAATGGAGAAATGACTAGATGCATTAAACATGTCCTTAGCAAGGATGTATGCCATGCCAATCAACTTTTACCTTGGATTGCTCGAAGGAGAGGCATGTCATATTAGTGGGGGTGCATCAACACATATTTGAGAAATCCAATATGTTCAACTCATTCCTTAGCTTGCAAAACCTTTTCTCATCCAATGGCTTGGTGAATATATCGGCAAGTTGATCTTCGGTGCCTACACTCTCAATGCAAATGTCCCCTTTTTGTTAGTGATGTCATATGAAATGGTGGCGGACATCAATGTGCTTAGTTCTTGCATGTTGAACCGGATTGTTGGTTAGCTTGATTGCACTCTCATTGTCACATAGCAATGGCACTTTCTTGAATTTGATTCCAAAGTCACTTAAAGTGGCCTTCATCCAAAGTACTTGTGCACAACAACTACCGGTGGATATGTATTCGGCTTTGGCGGTTGATAATGCAACACTATTTTGCTTCTTTGATGATCATGAAATAAGTGATCTTCCCAACAATTGACATGTGCCCGAGGTGCTCTTCCTTTCAACCTTGCATCCCGCATAATCCGAGTTGGAGTAATCAACTAGCTCAAACTTTGCTCCTTTGGGATACCACAAACCAACATTTGGTGTATGCTTCAAGTACCTCAATATCCTCTTTGTAGCCTTCAAATGACTTTCTTTTGGTGAGGCTTGAAATCTTGCACACATGCATACACTAAACATGACATCCGGCCTTGATGCGGTCACATAGAGTAGGCTTCCAATCATAGACCGATATAATTTTTGATCCACCATATTGCCACTTACATCACTATCCAAGTTGCCATTTGTTCCCATTGGTGTGCTAATGACTTTGCTATCAATCATGCCAAACTTCTTGATCATGTCCTTGATGTACTTGCCTTGACTCACAAATGTGCCATTCTTCAATTGCTTGATTTGAAGCCCAAGGAAGTAACTCAACTCTCCAATCATGGACATCTCAAACTCATTAGCCATCATCTTTTCAAACTCATCACAAAATTCTTGATTGGTTGATCCAAATATGATATCATCAACATATATTTGCAACACAAATAGATCTTTTCCAATCTTCTTGATGAAAAGAGTGGTGTCAACTTTGCCCATTGTGAACCCTTTAGAGAGTAGGAAACCCCTCAATCTCTCATACCATGCTCTAGGTGCTTGCTTCAAGCCATACAATGCCTTCTTCAACTTGTACACATGGTTGGGCTTCTTATCATCTTTAAAACTAGGAGGTTGCTCAACATATACTTCTTTATTGATGTAGCCATTGAGAAATACACTCTTAACATCCATTTGATAGAGCTTGATGTTATGGGCACAAGCATAGGCTAGCAAGATTCTAATTGCTTCCAATCTAGCAACTAGGGCATATGTTTCTCCAAAGTCAAGACCTTCAACTTGAGTATAGCCTTGTGCTACCAATCTTGCTTTGTTCCTTACTACTATCCCATCTTGATCTTGCTTGTTTCTAAAGACCCATTTGGTTCCAATCACATTGTGTCCCTTTGGTCTTTCTACCAACTCCTATACTTGATTTCTTGTGAAGTTGTTTAGCTCTTCATGCATAGCATTGACCCAATCAACATCCTTCAAAGCTTCATCTATCTTCTTTGGTTCAATGGATGACACAAATGAGAAGTGTTCACAAAATGATGCCAATCTTGATCTTATTTGTACACCTCTAGAAATATCACCTATGATAGTGTCCAATGGGTGATCTCTTGCAACATTGGTTGGTTGGAGGATTGGAACTTGATTGCTTGCACTTGCTTGATCATTGGGTTGAGATGATGTACTAGCCACTTGATCTTGTTCATTGTCATGAGTGCCACTTGCACTAACTTGATTTGTATCATCTTGCACATTTGAGTTAGAGAGCACTTGCACTTGATCATCTTCATCATCATTCACTTGTCTAGGCCTCAATTCACCAATATCCATGTTCTTCATGGCATTTGAAAGTTAAATGCCTCTAACATCTTCCAAGTTCTCATTCTCTACTTGTGAACCCTTGGTTTCATCAAATTCAACATCATGAACTTCCTCAAGAGTACCACTATTCAAATTCCAAACTCTATATGCTTTGCTTGTAGTAGAATAACCAAGTAGGAATCCTTCATCACATTTCTTGTCAAACTTGCCCAATCTTGTGCCTTTCTTCAAGATATAGCATTTGCAACCAAAGACCCAAAAATATGCAATGTTGGGCTTTCTACCATTCAAGAGCTTATATGGTGTCTTCTCTTTCAATCGGTGACAATAGAGGCGGTTGCTACAATAGCAAGCCATGTTGATAGCTTCGGCCCAAAAGGATTGACTCACATTGTACTCACTAAGCATAGACCTTGCCATATCAATGAGTGTTCTATTCTTCCTCTCAACAAGGCCATTTGATTGTGGAGTGTACTTGGCCGAGAATTGATGTCTAATTCCAAATTCATCACATAACTCATTAATTCTAGTGTTCTTGAACTCACTACCATTGTCACTTCTAACTCTCTTGATGGTTGTTTCAAACTCATTGTAAATGCCCTTGACAAATGATTTGAATGTTGCAAACACATCACTTTTGTCCACTAGAAAGAATACGCATGTGTATCTAGTGTAATCATCCACTATCACAAATCCATATTTATTTCTACCAATGCTAGTGTATTGTGTTGGCCCAAACAAGTCCATGTGCAATAACTCAAATGCCTTGCTAGTGCTCATCATGCTTTTCTTAGGATGGGTGTTTCCAACTTGTTTGCCGGCTTGACAAGAGCTACAAAGTTTATCCTTTTCAAACACAACATCTTTCAAGACTTTAACTAAGTCATGCTTAATCAATCTATTCAATTATTTCATTCCAACATGACCAAGCCTTCTATGCCATAACCAACCCATGCTAGACTTAGTGAACAAGCATGTAGATAATTTAGCTTCACTAGCATTGAAATCAACCAAGTATAGATTTTCATATCTAAAACCTTTGAAGATCAAGTTAGAGCCATCTACACTTATGATCTCTACATCATCTACCCCAAATATGCATTTGAATCCAAGATCACACAATTGAGCCACGGATAGCAAATTGAAGTTCAAACTTTCTACTAGCAACACATTTGATATGCTCATGTCATTGGATATTGCAATCTTACCAAGCCCTTTGACCTTGCCTTTGCCATTGTCAACAAATGTGATACTATCATAACCATCATTGCCATTGGTGTTGATTGAGTTGAACATTCTTGCATCACCGGTCATGTGTTGAGTGCACCCACTATCAAGAACCCAATGCCTTCCTCCGGCTTTGTAATTGACCTACAAAAGAAGATCAATTATTTTTAGGTACCCAAACTTGCTTGGGTCCTTGAAGGTTAGTCACTAAGCTCTTTGGTACCCAAATGGCTTTCTTCTTTGAGCCCATCCATGGTTTACCAATGAACTTAGCCTTCTCACCATTTGTACCCTTAGTAAGCATATAGCATGAATCAAGCTTAATGGAGGATACATTAGCATTTTTGCTCTTGTTTTTGCATTCTTTCTCTTTGTGACCCACTTGCTTGCAACTAGTGCAAAACTGACTATTGTTCTTCACAAAACTAGTCTTATGAGGAGCAAAGGCCGCTTTGCCTTTCTTGGGGGTATAGCCCAATCCCTCTTTGTAGAGAGAAGCTCTTTGGCTACCCAAGCACATAAGCAAGTGGCCCTCACCACCATAAGCCTTAGCTAAGGTGTGAGTGAGCTTAGTGACCTCCTTCTTGAGGTTCTCATTCTCAACCACTAGTGAGGCATCACAAGTGAGACCATCACTACTAGATGAGGAGGAAGTGGAGGTACTACAAGAAGGGTTAGTAGGAGCAACAATGATAGGCATAGATAGTGATTCATCAATTATATCACAAGTTAAACCTACATTGCAAGTTTCAATATGCTTCTTTTTATTTTGCTCTTTAAGTGAAGAAGAATGAGCTTTTTCAAGCTTTTTGTGAGCTTTGCCAAGCTTCTCATGAGTTGCTTTGAGCTCATCAAGGGCTTGCTTAAGGGCTTTTACCTCCTTATTCAAGCTCTTGCATTCCCTTCTCTTAATGTCAAAGTGTTCTTTAGCATCTTCTAGCATGTCAAATAATTTATCTTTAGTGGGTTCATCATTATCACTATCACTATCATTTTCATTTTCATGTTCATTTTCATCATCATGTTCTTCATCACTTTCATCATCATAAGATTGTACCTTAGTGGCCTTAGCCATGAAGCATGATGAAGATTTGAAGAGAGAAGGCTTCTCATTGATGGCAATGCTTGCAAGAACCTTCTTCTTGGTGGTCTTGTTATCATCACTATCATCATCATCATCACTTGAGGAAGCATCACTATCCCAAGTGACTACATATGAACCACCCTTCTTCTTCTTGAATGCCATCTTGTCCTTCTTCTCTTTCTTTTCCTTCTTGTCCTTCTTGTTCTTCTTGTTGTCATCATCATTGTCGCTATTGTATGGGCATTGAGCAACAAGATGATCTTTGCTTCCACACTTGAAGCACCTTCTTTACTCTTCTTTGTTCTTGAATGAAGATTTCTTTCTTCTTGCATGGTAGCCCTTCTTCACCATGAACTTGCCAAATCTTTTGACAAAGAGAGCCATCTTTTCATCATCATCATCCTAAGATTCATCTTCTTCACTTGATGTCTCTTGCTTAGCTTTGCCCTTTGATGATGTAGCTTTGAATGCCATGCTCTTCTTCTTGTCATCCTTCTTGTCATCTTTCTTCTCCTTCTTTTCTTCCTTCTCATCATCATCTCTATAAGCATCATCGGTCATGATATCTCCCAAGATTTGTTTTGGTGTCATTGTGTTCAAACCTGTCCTCACTAGTAAGGTGACCAACATGCCAAATCTTGCGGGCAAACATCTCAAGAACTTATTGGAGAAGTCCTTATCCTCTATCTTTTCACCAAGTGCCTTGAGATCATTGACAATCACTTCCATCCGATGGAACATGTCCGGCACACTCTCATCTTCCTTCATCTTGAAGCTTGCAAACTTCTCTATGAGAATATATGCCTTTGCACCCTTCACGGCTTGAGTACCCTCAAATGATTCTTCCAATTTCTTCCAAGCTTCATGAGCCATCTCAATATTCTTGATTTGCTCAAATGTTCTCACATCAATTGCATCATGAATGGTACATAGAGCAATGTCATTATTTTAGAGAAGCACTTCTTCTGCCGTGGTGGGATTTTCCGGATCCTCAATCTCAATTTTGGTTTCTACCACCTTCCACACCTTTCTATTGATTGACTTGATATGTGTGGTCATCTTTGACTTCCAATAAGAATAATTTGAGCCATCAAATTGGGGTGGCTTCTTGGTGTTGTTGATTTGAGCCATTTTAACACCGAAGGTTGTTAAGCCTCAAATAACGGTGACCTCGGCTCTGATACCACTTGAAAGGTCCTAATGGCTAGAGGGGGGGGGGTGAATAGCCTAATAAAATTTCTACAACAACACTTAACAAAATAGTTAGACAATTATAAGGCGAAGCAAGTGTTGCGCTAGCCTACTCAAAATGCAAGCCACCTACCATAATTCTAATTTAGATAGTGTCGATTCACACAAGAGCTATGACACTACCTTATGTTAGTGTGCTCTCAAAGGCTAACTAAAGAGCCATACCAACCAAGCAAGCAAGCTCTCACAACTAGCTACACTAAAGAGCTTGTCAACTAGTTTGCGGTAAAGTAAAGAGAGTGATCAAGAAGGTTATACCGCCGTGTAGATGAAAGAACCAATCAATCACAAGGATGAATAACAATGAACACCAATCACCTCAGAATCAATGATGAACACAATGATTTTTTACTGAGGTTCACTTGCTTGCCGGCAAGCTAGTCCTCGTTGTGGCGATTCACTCACTTGGAGGTTCACGCACTAATTGGCTTCACACGCCAAACCCTCAATAGGGTGACACACAACCAACACAAGATGAGGATCACACAAGCCATGAGCAATCCACTAGAGTACCTTTTGGCTCTCCGTCGGGGAAAGGTCAAGAACCCCTCATAATCACCACGATCGGAGCCAGAGATAATCACCACCCTCCACTCAACAATCCTTGCTGCTCCAAGCCATCTAGGTGGCGGCAACCACCAAGAGTAACAAGCAAAATCCATAGCGAAACACGAACACCAAGTGCCTCTAGATGCAAACACTCAAGCAATGCACTTGGATTCACTCCCAATCTCACAAAGATGATGAATCAATGATGGAGATGAGTGGAAGGGCTTTGGCTAAGCTCACAAGGTTGCTATGCCAATGAAAATGGCCAAAGGTGTGAGCTTCAACCGATCATGGGGCTTAAATAGAAGCCCCCACAAAATAGAGCCGTTATACCCCTTTACTGGGCATAATGCGGGGTGACCGGATGCTCCAGTCCAACTGACCGGATGTAGCACTGGACGCACCGGCTGTGAATACTAGACGCATCTGGTCGGCATACCAGACGTGTCTGGTAGCTCCTAGACTGCCACGTGTCCAGTTCAAAACAACATAGCCGTTGCTACCTAATCTGTCGATGATCGGACGCACACACCGGACGCTGAATCACAAATGATCGGACGCTGAGCCGCAGCATCCAGTGGAGTACAATAAGCATCCTTGCTTGACCGAACGTGTCTGGTGATACCAGACCAGACGCTGCCAGTGTTTGATCGACTGCCCTGCCGAACACTGTGTCTGCTGATTCACACCGGACGCGTCCGGTCGCTGAGTTCATCGCCAAATACTGGACGTGTCCGATCACCATACTGGACACGTCCGGTCACTCTGTAACTAGTGCGACTAACTCTTTTTCAACTCTATCTTCTTCACCCTTGCTCGAATGTGCCAACCACCAAGTGTATCACCTTGTGCACATGTGTTAGCATATTTTCACAAACATTTTCAAGGGTGTTAGCACTCCACTAGATCTGAAATGCATATGCAATGAGTTAGAGCATCTAGTGGCACTTTGATAACCGCATTCCGATACGAGTTTCACCCCTCTTAATAGTATGGCTATCAAACCTAAATATGATCACACTCTCTAAGTGTCTTGATCACCAAAACAAAATAGCTCCTATGGTTTATACCTTTGCCTTGAGCTTTTTG
This sequence comes from Miscanthus floridulus, assembly GCF_019320115.1. Classification (NCBI taxonomy): domain Eukaryota; kingdom Viridiplantae; phylum Streptophyta; class Magnoliopsida; order Poales; family Poaceae; genus Miscanthus; species Miscanthus floridulus. The sequence continues at coordinate 32,947 of NW_027097335.1, forward strand.
TTTTTCTCTTTGTTCTTTCCAAGTCCAAGCACTTGATCATCATCATGGTATCATCATCATCATGCTATGATCTTTATTTGCCATCACTTGGAGTGTGCTACCTATCTCATGATCACTTGGAGTGTGTTACATCTCTTTTCAGTCCGTACCAGCAATATCTCTCTTTAAGATCAAAATACATTTTAGTACTCCCCAGGTGTATGGAATAGGCCGAGTCATGAGCTGCCCTTAAAATAGACTCCCTAATAGATTTCACTTCTAGCACACAAATCCTTTTGCCAAACCATACTGTCCCTTGATCATCCATGTGGAATCCTAGGGCTTTACCAATCACTATATGTTCAGCAATATCCTTGATCCTCTCATCATTTAGCTGTCCCTTATGAATCTCTCATTCTAGAGTAGGTTCTACCTGTAACTCCATGGTGTTAGCCACAATACCCAAATTCAGGTATTCGAACTCCTCACACAACTCTTTAGGTAGTTGAGTTGTATAGGCCATGTTCACATAACTCCTCCTACTCAAAGCATCTACTACAACATTAGCTTTTCTCGGGTGATAGTGTATCTCCAAATCATAATCCTTGATTAACTCTAGCCATCTGTGCTGCCTCAAATTCAGATATGACTGTATGAATATATACTTCACACTCTTATGGTCCATATAAATCTCACACTTATGACCAATCAGGTAATGCCTCCAAATCTTAAGAGCATGTATCACGGCTGCTAACTCTAGATCATGAGTCAGATAATTTAACTCATGTTTTCTCAACTGTCTGGATGCATAGGCAACAACTCTACCCTCTTGCAAAAGAACATAGCCTAGACCTTGCCGTGAGGCATCACAATAGATAGAGAAGCTTTTGGTAAGATTAGATAAGATAAGCATGGGGGCAGAAGTCAGTCTCTTCTTCAACTCCTCAAAACTATCCTGACATTGCTTAGTCCATACAAATTTGGCATTCTTCTCTAATAGAGCAGTCATGGGTTTTGCTAACTTAGAGAATCCCTCGATGAATCTCCTATAGTACCCAACCATACCAAGGAAACTTTGAATCTCGCTAACATCTTGAGGTGGCTTCCAACTCAACACATCTTTAACCTTCTTGGGATCTACTGCTACTCCTCCATTAGAGATTATGTGACCAAGGAAAGACACTTCTTTTAGCCAGAACTCACATTTGCGAAACTTAGCATAGAGCTAATGTTCTCTAAGCTTCTGCAACACTAACCTCAAATGTTCCTCATGTTCTTCTTCATTCTTAGAGTAGACTAATATATCATCGATGAATACCATGACAAACTTGTCAAGGTACTCCATGAATACTTTGTTCATCAAATACATGAAGTAAGCAGGTACATTCATCAGACCAAAGGACATGACTGTGAACTCATATAGTCCATATCAGGTCACAAAAGCAGTTTTGGGGATGTCAGTATGTCTTATTCTCAACTTATGGTATCTAGATCGGAGGTCGATCTTGGAAAACACACAAGCTCCTTTCAACTAGTCAAACAGGTCATCGATTCTAGGCAGTGGATACTTGTTCTTAATTGTGACCTTATTAAGTGATCTATAATCTAAGCACATTCTCTATGTACCATCTTTCTTCTCTACAAATAGTACTGGTGCACCCCAAGGTGAAGAACTAGGTTGGACATAACCCTTATCTAGCAATTCCCTTAATTGTTTCTTAAGTTCTGCTAATTCATTCACTCCCATTCTATAAGGTCTCTTAGCTATGGGTGCAGTTCTAGGTAAAAGTTCAATTGTAAACTCAATGTCTTGTTCAGGTGGCATACCTAGTAACTCCTCAAGGAAGACATTTGGATATTCATTTACTATCCTTATATCCTCTATGGTTGTGCCCTCCAATTGATTAACTCGGTGGATTTCTACAGCTGACTATGTTGTCACATACTCAATTTTCTCTCTAGATGGAGTGGTAAGATTCACAGAACTATTTCCACAATTGATGACTGTCTTTTGGGATCTTAACCAATCCATACCCAAGATGACATCAATACCAGATGAGTCTATGACTACAAGGTTAGCTTGAAATTCTACCCCCTTATGCTGAGACTAGCAGCTAAGCATATCCAATTTGCTTTCATTTCCCCTCCGGGTGAGTTTACTAGCATGGGTTTCTTCATAACACATACTGGAATACCATGCTTATTTATGAATGTATATGCTATGAAGGAATATGAAGCACCAGAATCAAAAGGTACAGTAGCTGAGTTTGAGTTGACCGAAAACATACCGATCACCACATCTGGTGCCTCCTAAGTTGTTTCAGCAGTTACATGATTCACCTTTCCCATACATAATTCTGCTACATGTTAGCCGTCCTCTTAGGGCATCTATTTGAGAAATGTCCTAGCTCTCCACAATTGAAGCATCTATTATCATTATCTGCATTTGGCGCCTTTGGTGAGCCATTCTTCTATGGAGCATTGGGGACATTATTCCTCATAGGAACATTATTCGATTGCTGCTGGCACTGAGCTAGTGCCTTGTACTGCTGCTGCTGCTGTGCATGCTATGGTTGTTGGTTGTGGTTGACTTGACCAGACTGACCCTGGTAGCATTGCTGTGGTTGAGCCTATTGAGGATTGGCATAGAAGCGAGAGTTGCTCCCAAACTACTATCCTTGGAACTTCCTCTTCTTGTCCTCCATCTGGCGGCGCTTGTTCTCTATCACCAAGGCCTTATCCACCAACTGCTGAAAACTAGCAAAAATATGAGATAGCAGCTGGTACTAGAGGCCATCATTCAAACCTTCCATGAATAACTCCTGCCTCTTCTCATCCTCATCCACCTCATTAGGTTCATACTACGACAATTGTATGAACTCTTCATGATATTCAGCAACAGTCATGCTCCCCTGCTTGAGAGCCAAGAACTCCTTCTTCAGCTTGATCAAACTAGCAGGCACATGGTGAGAGTGGAAGGCACTGCGAAACTTAGCACAAGTGATGGGATTAGCTTCAGTATGGCTAAAGTGGAATGAGTCCCACAAATCTAGTGCAGCTCCTTGTAACTATCCAGAGGCATATAGAACCTTTTCCTTGTCATCACACTGTGCAATCTCAAGTTGTCTCTCGATTGCACGTAGCCAGTCGTCAGCCTGGAGTGGGTCAGTGGAGTGCTTGAATATAGGTGGGTGTCCTTTCAGAAACTCTCCCCTCTTATCTCTGACTTGAGGGGGTGCATTTCCATTCCCATGCCCCATGTTCTGCATGTTCTGGGCCATCTGCTGAAGCAACTATGTCTGCATCATCATCAGCTGCTCCATAGTGACTGGAGGAGGTGGTGGCAGGTCCTCGCCTCCCTGGTTGTTCCTCCTGGTGTTCACCATCTGTAGATGCATCATATAAGTCTCACATGTCCAAGCATATAACCTTTAAAATATAATGGTATAATAAGAGTAGGTGTCACAAGATCAAGACAAGAGATATATGTAGGGTATACAAGAAGATAATTGTTCTGAACTTTTTCGGCGAGTTGGACAAATAGCAGTACAGTAAAATGAGAATATCTCACTCTCTGTTTACTATCTGATTTCATATTTTACCTTTATGGAAAGCTTATGAAATTCTCTACAACTTTCATTTAGAACACGTTTTCAGATTCTGACGTTTACTGAGTCAAAAACAGACGACAAGCAGTACTGTTCCAGAATTCTGACAACACAGAAACCTCAACTTACAACAGCTGTATCTCACAATTTATAATAGGTATTGAGGTGATTTCTAGAGCCAAAAGAAAGATGTTGAAGTCTACTTATATCCATACAATTTTCATGACCATTGGACATCTAGAGCATGAGATATGAACTAATAAAGACGTACTGCTCAGAATGATATAGAATGGACAACATGATAAAACGAAACCCAACCATTTATTCATATTATTCTTAATCCTTAACCTTAAACTAAATGACCGTGGACATGCCCATAAGTCATCACAATCATATCAAAAATCCAAATCAAACATTGTTCATTATGACAAACATCCAACCATGCAAGTATCAATTGTTCAACCATTAAAAGAAAAAAACTAAACACTCTCTCGCGCATCTACGCGTGTTTATTACATATTTTTAAGACTTCCTCCTTTGGGTATGGGTCGACGTTGGTGCTGGTGTTGGGGTCTCCAAATTCTCCTATGTTCCTCGGGGGCGACCGAGCAGGTACACCTGGCGCTTCCACATCTGGACCTCCTTGATGTTGCTTTAGTGTAGCATTCTCACGGGCAAGCTGTAGATATGCCTTCCCCATGACATCAAGCTCATCCAGGGCCTAATCCAAGTCAGTGTTGGTCTGAGCCAAGCACAACAAGGTAGGCCTCAGCCTCAGGTTTGCCTCTCCAAGTGGTGTAGCAATGTTGCAAGTAGACTGGCCGCTCCGACGGCGGGGAAGATATCAGTTGTCCTCCTAGGCGATGTCATTGAAGTGGCGGTCGCGGTTGACCACCAATGCCTGTCGAGCTATGTCCCTAATGGCGGCAGCATGTGTGAGTCGTGCAGTGATTGTGCAGTGGATGTAGCACACCTGAGTCCCCTCGTGGATATACACTTCTGTCTCCTAGAAGCCGGTGTAGTCAGGGTGGGTCCATTGCTCTGTCCTATACTAAATAGTGCATCCGACGTGGTAGCGATGTACAAGTGCAAGAACCTTGGGGTGGTAGTAGGCATCACCCTCCAAATCATAGTGGATCTCCGTGGTCCACCCTTGAGACAACAATGCATCATGATCATCATCACCCCCATTTCCACCGTCTCCTCCATCATCACCACCATCACCACCATCTCCATCTCCACCATCTCCACCATCATCGCCTCCATCAGAATCAGAATCATCAGAGTCATCTCCATCATCAGGGTCACCAGGTCCCTCCTGGCCACCCTATCCATTCTCTTCCATGGGATCTTCCTCAGATTCCTCTATCTTAATGGGCTCCTCAAACATGGGCCCCTCTTCTGTTTCTTCATCCACGGGATCTTCTTCCATCATGTCCTCCAGAGGTTCCCCCATGGGCACCACCATAGGTGGCTCCTCTTCCATGTTCCTCAAAGCCTCCACCAGATGTGCAGGTACATGCTTGCCAAATGTGAACTTGGTCCTCCTGGTGGGCATCATGATGGTCCTCTTGTGGGGTGTTAGCTAGGTGTGGGCCATCTATAAGAATGAAAAGGTTGAGTATTAGAATAAAATAGTTTTTGCTAATAGATAAAGAACATAATATAAGCAAAAAATTTATAGCAAATTAAAGGTAATAAAATAAAGATAATGTGATCCTAAAAACATCCATTTCTAACTAGGTTGATCATCCTACAGTTAGTTATAGCTTTGATACCAATTTGTCTCACCCAATTTTGCATAGCAAAACCAAGTACTCATATATGTGCGCCCAGGATGTCCAAACACACACATATATCACAAATTGTAATAACATCAAAGTAAAGTACTTATTACATCGCATATCTCATCACAATGTTAATACAAAGTTTGCTCAATGGCAATATTATTACAAACACATCGGAAATTCTAGCCCAATTTACCACAGGGACTCCAACTGGTGAACATCTCCCTTGTAGTCCTGGACATCTTCTAGAAACTCTTCATATCGATCATCTGTTACCCATCCATGATTTTCATTGGATGTAAAGCAAGTGTAAGCTCACCATGCTTAGCAAGTATATCAAAGGGATCTATGAGGCTTAAAGGCTTGACACTATTTGACTATGGTTCACAATTTTAGTTAATCAAGTTTTAGCCCTTATGGAAAGCTATAGACGAGCTAGTACAATCTAGTTAACAGGTTAAAGTTAGAGCCATATGACACTCGGGTTGTACGAAACCTCCTGGGTGGCCGCTTCAGGATTAAGTTCTTATGGAGAGGCACTAGAGTACTCAACCCCGTACTCTAGCCCCCTAACTGTTGCTAAAAAGCTTCATGTTATCTCATTGCATAATGTCTTTAGTCATGTTTAACTATTATTCTATGTTAAGCGCTGCAGCATCTATCCAAAATGCATACCCAAACCCTAGGTAACAAGGATATGTGGTACACGAATTCATCTAGGTAAAGTCCTTAAAGGTATTTCAAATTAGACACATGCATGAATATGAAGTGTAATAATTTATAGGTACAAGGGGCCTTTGGTACACTTGCCTTCTTCAAAGTTGTCCTGGGAGTACTGCTGATCCTGTTGTGGGTCCTCAGACACCTCAAAAAGCTCACCCTCTAATCGTGTTCCAAATCACCAATCAAGCATCATTCCAATTATTACATGCATACAATTAAACTTCTATTAGAACAGTACACCAAATAGTAGAAACGTAAGTTGAAAAGCTTATAAATATATTCTACGTATTGCTACGAATACTGAGCAAAAGAATCCAAATTGGACTTAAAACGCAAAAGTTACGCATGAAATAAGGTGCAATGGCATTTCTATAAATAAACTGAACTTATTTTTAGATTAAAATAATTAAAAATATGAATTTACACGGTTATTGAACTGTGGGTACTATTTCTAGAAAATACAGGGACCTAAACGAATAAAATAGGACTAATTTGTATTTATTTTGAACTGCTACGGACTGCGGGTTGATTCACCAAAAACAGAGGGGTTTTCTAAAAAATGTATGAGCCTTGACCAGATTTTGACCGCGTCGACCGACTGGATGACACGTGGCATGTGGCACGCGTGGACTGGTGTGGTGCACCACGAGTGCACGGTGGACTTGCTAATGTGGCACCGTGGGCCGGTCCATGGGTCCACAGTGGACCTGCTATGTACCGAACTGGTACACTCAGATCAGAGCCGTTCAAAATAGATTTGACGACGCTTGTTGCACGGGAGGATCTGTGCCGCTGTACAGTGTTGCCGGCGAGCACGCCATGGCTGGCGGTGAGGCTACCATAGCAGCGAACACCGGTACGGTGATTCTGGTCATCCCAAACCAAACTAAATACGCACAAATGATCTACAAGCGTTCATGATCAAACTAGGATGCAACCTGTCGATGAAATATGGTC
>NW_027097336.1:0-60000 GCF_019320115.1 Miscanthus floridulus
CGACTGTGTGATCGTAGTGATGCATTGAAAGGTCCTTGTTTGGTTTTGGTAATTGAGTGACAACTTAGGTGGACTAATTGTGTTTATGTGAGATACACAGGTGATTAGTCCATAGGTACATGTGTGTGAGCAACATATGCCATGAAGGTGAAAATGGCTTAGAGATGTTGCAAAGCTCACACATGTGATGATGAAGGAGCTTAAATGCACGTGAGACATGACATTGAGTCATGTGATCAAGGTGGAGAAGATCAAGACAAGACTTGGCTTGATGGACCGGTTGCAAGCGTAAAGGGCAAGTCAAAGGCTTTGGAGTGATGGACCGTGTGGCGGTGAAGCTTGAGCAAGACTTGGCGCCGATGGACGATGGCAACGGTGAAGAGCAAGTGAAGTCAAGATCGATGAACCAATATGATCACGTGATGATATGAAGTGGATCATATCATTGTTGATCGTGTTGGTGCATGTGTTGCATCGACATTGGAGGAGATGGAATGGAATGCGCAAGGCAAAGGTATAACCTAGGGCATTTCATTTCACCGGTCATAGGTGTGTAGAGAAGTTTATGACCGGGTTTAGGATAGATGGCCGTACTATCAAGAGGGGCAAACTTGTTTGCATATTGGTCATCTAGTGCCACTCGAGTGATCTAACTTTGCATTGTCGCTAGGATCGAGTGGCGTGGCAAGTTGAGTGGCTAACATCCTTTGGGAAATGATTGTGAAAATGCTAACACACTTACACATGGTGGTGTACACTTGGTGGTGTTGGCACATTTACAAAGGAGGTGGTGTTTGCAAGGGTGAGATGGGTTTGGGTCCCTCATTCGGCGCTTTCGGGAAAATGGAATGCCTATTTTCTATTGCGTCGGATGCAAATTCTTGTGGTTAGCACACTTGAGCAAGGGTGAAGAGAATGGAGGAGATGCCAGCGTCGGTCAAGTGACCGGACGCTGGATCCAAAAGCACTGGACGCTGACTGCCTGCGTCCGGTCATGCTGACGTGGAGTGTAGCAGTAGCTGGAGAGTGACCGGACACTGGTGCTGCGTCTGATCACGTTCGACCGGACGCGTCCGGTCATGCTCGGGAGCTTACTGGAAACGACCGGACGCTGGGGGTTCAGCGTTCGGTCAGTTGAAGTTGCTGCGTCCGGTCAGGTCAAGTGACCGTTGGAATCGGGACACGTGGCCGTCTGCGGGCGACCAGACGCTGAGGACCAGCGTCCAGTCAACACGACCGGAGCGTCCGGTCGGCCCGACCGTTGCCCAGTGAAGGGGTAACGGCTAGTTTAGCCCTTGGGGCTATAAATAGAAGTGGCCTTCGGCCATGGCTGGTGTAGAGCACCTTGGGGGACTTTGTGTCCATGCTTGAGAGTGCTTAGGAGCCCTCCATCTCACACATACTTGATAGCGATCATCCGATTGTGTGAGGTGAGCGATTCTAGTGCGATTGCATCGTGAGGTTGCATCGAGTGGCACTAGATGATCGAGTTGCGAGCCGGTGGTGCTTGTTACTCTTGGAGGTTGCCACCTCCTAGACGGCTTGGTGGTGGTCTCCGTCGAAGCGCGCAAGAAGCTTGTGCGGCGCTCCGGAGAAGTGCTTGTGAGGGGCATTGTGCTCGCCCCGCGGGAGCCGCGAAGAGTAACTCTAGTAAAGCATGTCATTGAGCTACCCTCACTCAAGGGGTAGGTTCTTGCGGCGCCCGACGTGCGGGCTTAGCGGGTGATGCTAATTAGCCGCCGAACCACCAAGTGAGCGGTCGACACAACGGGGACTAGCGTGTTGGTAAACACATGAACCTCGGGAGAAAAATCATCGTGTCAACCTTGTTCTTCCCGTTGGTTTGCATCCCCATTACACAAGCTTGCAATTACTTTTATACATATTAAGCTTGTGTAGTTGCTCTTGTAATTAGATAGCTTGTGTAGCTTGCTATTTACCTTCTTGCTTGTGTAGCATAGAAGTAGCTCCCTTGCGTGGCTAATTTGGTTTTAGTAACCTTGTTAGTCACATTGCTTAGTTTGTGTAGCTAAGTATTTGCGCTCTCTAATTAGGCATTGGTTGCCTTGTTATTGAGCATTGCTAGTGAGCATCGTTAGCTTTGTGCTTTTGCTTACTAGCATGTGTAGGAGCTCTCTTGTTGCTTAAAATACTAGTGGCATAGGTTTGTGTAACCTTGCTCTTAGAATTGTTTAGGAGAGCTCTAACTAGCCCGGCACCTTTGTTGCATAATTGTTATCTTTGCAAGGTGCTAGTGAACATATATAGTGGGATATAGTCTTGGCTAGACCGATAGTTTTAATTCCGTATTTGTATCAGTTAGCCCACGTGATTAATTTTAGAAAAGACTATTCACCCCCCCCCCTCTAGTCCGCCATCTCGACCCTTCATGCGTAGAATCGTATTTCAATCTCTATTACTTATTTTTCTATGATTGGTGTATTGTTCTGATATAGATGCAATTGTATGCTATGCATGTATGTATATGGATGTTTGTGTGGTGTTCTACAAATTACGTCCAGTCGGTAAGATACACGTGGTGATCCAGAAGAAGAAGAAGGACGTTGAAGATTAAAGCTTACCGAAGGATCGGTGTGTAAGGCAAGTATAGCATGGGACCATCCGTGTTACCTATTCACATTTAATCACTAAATTCATATTGCATGTGTCAACCTTGTTGCCAATAAGGATATCCTAGATATTTGATATCTTGTATCTTGAAACCTTTGGGATATTGCATTGGGTAGTTTTGCTAGTGCTTAATCAAAACCATGATCTTGTAACTTGACTAATGGTATATGCAATAAACATTAAAATATGACTTTTTAGCAACATGGAAACAGGAGGCTGGAGTGTTTCGATACTTTCTAAATGCTTCAGATTCCTCTCCCTAAGGACTTATCTGTAAGCGATTATCCAGGACTTACAGTACAGCTGTGAGGGCTATATGGCTCTGGCTTTAGCTCAGTATGAGGACCTTTTCTAGCTTGTTAGGTTACCTTTAAGGCGCATGAGGGTATGTTTCCTTTTCTGCTAGGTTGTGTGTACCGTGCTGCGATACCCACACGTGCCACTCCTAGAGATGGGCCACATATGCCTAGCGGCCCTAACTTATTAGATGAACCTTTGAAAGGCTTCATAGTGAACCCTGCCGACCTTCCTTGGTAGTGGGTCAAGAGGCTAATCACCTCAGGCGAAAGGGTAAATCATGACTCACAGTGAAAGTGTATAAACTCTGTAGAGTATAAAACTGTTATAACAGTCGTGCTCACAGACACGAGCGGCCTTGGACCCTTATGGAATAGAGATGATCACTAATGGATGATGGTACTAATGATTAATTGTTTATGCTATACATTATTCATGATTACCTGATCATGTGTTTATGGGAATGATAAATTCTTTGCCACTCAATTACTTAAAAAGATGATGTGTTAAAGCTAATCGCAGTTAAACTAGTGTTAGCCTTTTGAGCCTCGTGAACCCCATGATATAATTGTTAAGTACGACATGTACTTACGCTTGTTTTACTTTTCTATACACTGGATAAAAATCCCGGATGGGTACCAGATTGCTGGTTTGGAGGAGTTAGGCTTATGGTCAACCAGTCAGTCGTCCCTGTGGATTTGGAGTCTTCACCAGAAGATCGGAGTTGCCTTTCCGCTGTCTATTCTTTGAGGTTATTTTCCTTTTACTAATACGTTATGTAATAAGTATTGTCTCTTGATATTACCCTTATTTTGTGGCTATATGTGAGATTTGACTTCCTAGGCTCACATATAGTGTGTATCTAGTTTTGTCTTTAAAACCGGATGCTACATCCCCACAGCCATAGCATCCATCCTGTCCTATTTGGCCTTCAGTCATGACTAGAGGTCTTGGAATTGCGCCTGAGCATTCTCGTGTCTCGCTACAAACACCAAAGCAGCGTGTCAAACACACCCACCACTCCAGACGATGAACTATTATCATGAGGGCGTACATTGGAGCTCCTCGGTGATTTTCTGCTTTTCCTCAAGCGCTTCATTCCTTGCTTTCTCTAGCTGGGCCATCGCTTCATGGGACAAGAAGAGTTTTGTCTCCAGGTCTGCATCAACAGGGGTTATAATACCGTTTGACGTAAGGGCACGAAGCAAGGAATTATGCCGTAAGGCCTAAGGTCTTACCATTTTCTGATCGGCGGCCGTTCTGAGCTGCTCGGTCAGCGCCCAGTTGTCTGACTCTAGCTTCGATATGTGCGATTGTAGCCTCTCCTTGTTATCGTGAGCCCCAGCCAAGCTTTTCTCCAGCAACTCCACCGACTCACGTAGCCTCTTATTCTCGGTGATGGCTAGGGCAGCCCGCTCTAGCTGGCGGGCATGGTTATCGGCTGTTTTCATCAACTCCTGCAGCAATAACAGTGAGCAACCAAAAGTATGTAACAACAAGTCACAATGCAGTTCAACTTACTTGTATCTGATTAGATACTGAGGCAAGGGTGGCTTTGAGTGCTTCCACCTGCTCACTCGCCTCCTCGTCCTCCATGGCCTCTACCACCTCTCCTCGGCGTACAAAAGTACGCACGAGCCGAGGCAGAGACTCTTGAGCACAAGGTGTTTCGCGCTCGATCTCCTCCACTATGTCTAGGATCTCTCTTGACGGCCCTCGTGTCCAGTCGCCCCGTGGTCGGACTAGACCGTCAAGATCCATCTCCGGCGCTCGCGCCCGGGGACTCATAGCTGGACTAGAGCCAGTGGTCGGCTCATGCGCCATGTTGTCATCCACTAGCTCAAAGTCACGTGCGCTCTCAACTTTAGGGCCAGCGGTTCTGGTTGTGCCCCCAGTAGCTCTTCTGGCTGACCTTCATCAGCGTCCTGGGTGCTGACATCCATGGCGCGCGGCTCTACCCCTTCATGATTTTCATCGATGCCGACCAGGTGTAACTCCTCGGTCGATGCCTCACTGCGTCACGACACCATATCGTCAATAACCTTAAGATTCACACCACTCAGATTATTCTGCTCCAGCGGTACTTACACTTCGGACAGTCTTGAAGCAGTGGGGCTTCCCGGAGCTTCCTTGTCCTGTTGTCTCCACTCCGAACCGCGAGAAGACTGGGCACGGTCGGTTTGTATCCGGTGACTCTAGATTCGCCGTGGCGGTCCCCCTCCCGGTGCCTCTCGCCTAGGCCCGGGGACTTCCTCCTTAGTGGCTCTCCGGCCGGCTGACTCTTGTGCTCGCTGGCCGGTAACCCTGGTGGTCGGCATAGGGGCAGTCATGAGCGCTACTCTCTATTGTAGCATTTCCTCGGCATCTTTGTCATCGTCGGTCTAGTCAGCTATGACCCGCCGGCGCACCTAGGGCTCCCTGATCGTGATTCCACCACCCTTGTGGGGTGGTGGAGTGGCTTCCTTCTTCTTCTTCTTGGCTGGTTCCCCATGAACCGGCTGCTTCCTGCACGTCGCTTGACGCTTGGGGACACTCTCGCGTTTGTCCTCGGACTCAGACGACTCGCTGCCCCCCGTCGCCAAGTTCGTCGATCGCCTAGTCGGCCACATGTCGACACCGGCCGGCCAGGTCTTGTCAGGGACATCAGAGAAGTACACAGCACATCCATTTGCCATTTGGCTCATGAAATCATCCATACAAGGCCAAATTCAGTGTAACAATGGAAACAATTGGAGAACTTCTTATCGGCGGTGGTGGGTTTGTGATGCTGAATGGCCTTTGCTGCCTAGGTTCTTCAGCTTTGTGTTCGTGGTGAAAAGTTCCTAGGTGCGAGCATAGGCCTCGCCCTTCTCGACCTTCTCGGGCACCTCCCGATCAATGTCATCATCCCCCACGTACTCATATGCGGGGATGACCCTCTCCTTACATGGCTGGATTCATCGGCAAATGAAGTTGATTGCTACACCGACCCCATCCAAATTTGCTCGGACCTGTCTCATTATCTGCAGGAGCTCCTCCACCTAGGACATCTCCTCGTTGCTTGGCCTTGCCGACCAGTTTGCATTTGCTACCGCAAGGTGGTCAATGTCGATCGGTAATCCTGGCTGATCATTCCTGATGTAGAACCACCTTGTGTTCCACCCCTTCAATGATATGTTGAGGGTGTCGGTGCAGGACCCATGGGATACCCCACAAGGAAAGGAGAAGATCTAGTCTAACTAGGATTCTTCCCCTGTAATCTTAGTAGAAGTATTATTCTGTAATCCTACTAGGAACTCTCATTGTAAACCGACTAGGATTCTGACCTCCTCACTATATAAAGGAGGGCAGGGTTCCTAGGGACGAGAGACTTTTGACAACACAACACTTGACAATCAATCCAACGCAAAGGCTAACGCCGACTAGGCGTAGGGCTATTACTCGACCAAAGATTGAGGGTCCGAACCAGGATAAATCGAATGTCTCTTGCATAGTTGCATTAACCGTCGAGTTCTGCATACGCTGAAGCCCGAACATACTGCCCCGGGTACCCCCGTGGTAGGCTATCAGTGGTCAAACATCGACAGAGGGGCACATGGATGTACTCCCTCATCATGTCGTCCCGTAGCTGCAAGTACACACCGCCGACCACCTTGGGGGATCCCGCTCCGACGAACGGTTTGAGGCAGAAGAAATGGCAGAATGAATTGAAGTGCGGAGCGATTCCAAAGAATGCTTCGCACAGGTTGATAAAGAGAGAAATATGAAGGATACTGTTGGGATTGAGATGGTAGAGGCTGATGTCGTAGTATCGGAGAAGTTTGCAAAAGAAGGGATGGGCAGGAATGCCGAATCCCCGGACAAAGAACGCCTAAAAACGACAAGCTCATCGGTGTCAGGGGTCGGGAACGCCTCACTTGCTGCGGGGCGCCATCCGCCGGCCACCTGGTCCGGGAGGATGCCTCCAATCACTATTCCCTCTAGGATCTCTTGAGTGCAGGTTGGTCTGACCCACTCCAGATCGTGGCGGATCTCGACGGCCCTTTCTACCGAGCTTTTCTTGGATCCTTTCGGGCTGGAGCGGCTGCGCTTCTTCCCACCCTTCTTCATGGCTCAAGTCTGGATCTGGATATAGATGCGATTTGGTGGAGTGGTTGCACGGCGCAAAAGGGCAGAGAGGACAAGATGGAGCAATGGTGGCACACAGTGTGTGAGGAAGACGAAGCGGCTCGAAGTGTGCGAGGAAGATGAAGCAACGACAAAAAGTGGGGGCGAGCGCCGCTACGCGGTGGCATTTATACCGACTCGCACCTACCTCTTCGCATTCCAGGGTTTTTTGGGAACTGCGTCATGAGCGCAACTCCGAATCCTCCGCCACCGGTAAATGGGCCGTAAACTGGGCTTCCTGTTTTCTTCATAGACAAAGGCCTTTTTGTGGCACTCGTTTTCCATCTGGATCTATTAATTTTTGGAGGTGCTAAGCATTATCCTTTTATTTTCTTCGACCCTGCTACAAGATTTTTATCGATCTTCTAGCAGGCTCGGGGACTAAGTGGGCATACTTCACCTCGCGGTGAGTGTGCTATTTTCTTTGATCCTACTACAACATTTTTATCAATCTTCTAGCAGGCTTGGGGCTAAGTGTATACACTTCACCTAGCGTTGAGTGTACTGATTTTTTCTTCTTAGTTAGTTAACAGTTAAGCTGGGGACTAGCTCAATGTTCGGCTAAGCCAGGGACTTCTCTTTGGATCCTCCTTTTCTTTGACCCTGCTACAAGATGTTACTCTATTTTCTAGCAGACTCGGGGACTAATTGTGTACACTTCACCTTGCGATAAGTGTACTGTTCTCATTTCTTACTGGATTTCAGCTAAGCTGAAGTCTAGTTGCATGTTGGGCTAAGCCTCCTTGTTGCTTCAGTTATAGATGATAATCATCTGACATCGCAAACGGTACCTAAGTGTGTACACTTCTCCTAAGAGGAAGAATTTTTAATTTTTAATCTTGAGCTCCTTACATCCTTCTGGCAAGGCTTACTTGAGTAAGTTCGAGACCTGTTGGCTAGTTAAACTAGTTGGCACCTATTTTTACTGGTCGGATTACCAGTTAAACTGGTTGATGCCTAATTTTGTTGATTAGATTACCAGTTAAACTGGTCGGATTGCCAGATTAACTGGTTAACTCTAGGTCAAACTACTCGGACCTGATCAAGATGTTGTTGCTCAGCGGATACAAGGCGCTCGAGGACTAGTTGTGGGGGTATAACCCCAGGTACCCACGGCACAAGACATGGGCCGCACCATCAGGGACGGTCCAGCCCACGAGATTAAGGCGTGCGGTGCAAGGCGCTGCTCGGCGTGCACCGCAAGGCATCGGGAAGGAATCCCGAAGATAGAGATAGATCTGATCGGATATGCTAGATATCGTATTCCTTATGATGATTATCATGTAACCGACTAGATTTAGATCTAATCGACTTGTAACCCTACCCCCGGCTATATAAGACGGATAGGGGACCCCCTCAAAACACATCTCATTATCTTATCAATCAATACAATCCACCAGAACACATGACGCAGGATATTACATCGTATTGATGGCCTCAACCTATCTAAACTTCGTGTCTCTGCGCTTGTGTTACCATCCGCTTCTTGATTATGTGCACCTTCACCACTCAATTTACCATTGTGAGTATACCCCTCAGTGGACTGCCGACCACGTATCGTCGACAGTATCTTGGTAGCTCTAAGTTCATGTAGTACTTCCTGTAAGATTACCACTCCCTCTAAGATATTCATTCCTGGAATGAAAGCAGTTTGAAAAGGGCTCACAACTTTATCTACCACTGTAGTTAATCTAATAGTCAGAACTTTTGTAATAATCTTGTATATCACATTCAGCAGGCGGATAGGTCTGAACTGTTTGATATTAGTGGCAGGTTTCACTTTTGGCAAAAGGATAATAACTCCATAGTTCAATCTCCAAAGATCAAGTTGACCCTCATGTAATTTATCCAACATCTCTTTGATATCATCTCTTATCAGAGGCCAAAAGGTTTTGAAAAACTCTATACTAAAGCCATCTGGTCTTGGAGCTGTGTTGTTTTTTAATTCTTTCAAAGCAGAGTCCAATTCTTCCAAACTAAAGGGTCTAGTTAACCACTCGTTGTCCGGTTGAGAAATTTGTTGGGATAGAGGACACATCTCAAGGTCTAAGTGCATGTTTCTGCCCTGTCGCAGAGTTGCTTGTAATATTCAGTAATGTGTTCTTTGAGAAGGTGTGGTTCAACTATACTCTGCCCATTACTTTCCAGAGAAGTGATCTGCATTTTCCTTTTTCTTCCATTGGCACATTTGTGAAAGTAACCTGTGTTAGAATCACCTTCTAAAATCCATTTCTCACCACCCCTCCTCTGCCAGTACAATTCCTCATCTTTTAGCAGCTGCTGGTAATTCAATTCCAGTACATATCTTTCCTCCCATTCTGTGTGTAGTAAATCTCTAATTTCACTTGTTTCATCAAGAACTGATATCTGTTGCAGTATGTCTTGTTTAAGTTTCTTCTGAGCACTGTCTACATTCTGACCCCATCCCTTTATAGCTCTTCAGTTTACCAGAAATTATGTGCCAATGATCAAGAATATCAAACTTATATCTGACTGGCCATTTGTTCTTAACCCAGTCATAGAAACCTCTTTGAAGTAACCACTGAGAATTAAATTTGAAGCAATGCTGTCTAAGGTTTAAGCCTTCTCCAGTATCCACAATCAGTGGGTTATGATCAGAGCCTAATCTGGGAGCAGTGAACACAGATGCTAGATTGAACTTGTCTTCCCAAGAATTAGAAATCAACACTCTATCCAAAACACATATAATTGGGGGATTTTGCTTATTTGACCATGTGTATCTGCTACCTGATCTTTGCAATTCCCTCAATGCAGTGGTGTTGATCATGTCATCGAAGGCATCCATCAAGCTAACATTTACATTTACAGAAGACTTTTCCTCTACTTTCCTTACTAAATTAAAATCCCCTCCCATCATCACTGGCATATCTATCTCTTAGATTTTGGTTGCAATTTCTTCTAAAACCTCTAATTTTCTATCATCATGAGCCAGCCCATAGATATTGATCAAACTCCATTCAAAGTTATCCTCAACCATGGATAATGTCAGGCTCTGAAAAAACTCTCCTTGATCTTCAGCAGTAATAGTAGCCAGCTCTTTATCAACCCCTATTAACATTCCTCCAGAGTGCCCAGCACAAGGTACCCAAAACCAATGCATATCTTTATGTACTGCAAGGCGGTCTAGCTCTCTTTGCCTGAAAGTTGTTTTGATCGTTTCTTGCAGATAGATGCAATCAAAATTATGTCTGGCAACTAACTCTACTAACAATTTCCTTCTACTAGCATTGCCAAGCCCTCTGATATTCCAAAAAAGTGTCTTCATTTTGGAACAGATTGAGATAAATTATGATCTACTATCAAGCTCTCAACCTCTAAAGATGTTTCTGAACTCTGCTTCTCAATCTCATTATTATTGTCAACCTCTAAAATAACCTCTAACTTTTGAGGTTCAACATTCAGCAAAATTTTCTGTTTGGCTTTCAACAGAGCTATAGCTGCTTCTTCTTTGGCTTGTATAAGTGAAATGTTAGCAATTCTAGTAGCTTCTTCATTACCCAGAGAAATTCCACAAACTCTAGTAACATCATCTATATGGTTAGGAGAGACAAAAGTAGGAAGTTTTTTTAGAGGGAATTATACCTTTGACTGATATGGCCTTCATTGTTGATGTCTTGGAGTAGATGTGGGTACCATCATCTTGGATTCTGGAGCTATGCCTAGTAGCTTGCGGTTTATATTCCTGTCTAGGTTCAATCTTGTTGGCTACCCCTTCTGCTCTTGTGGCCAGATCTTGTGAAGTCTGGTTTCCTGTGCTGAAAGACTCTTGGCTAGATCTTCACTATTTAACATAGCCTGCTCATTGGAATTATCATTTTCACCCTCTATACAGTAGCCATGGTTCTCAGAACTCTTAGACATCTCTATTGTTGACACAAATCCCAGCTGAGATAAGTCTTCATGGAGGTTATCCACATCTGGAATTACTGTCATCTTCTTATTATTCTTCTGCATCTCAACAGCAAGGTTGTGAATTTCTTGGATTAGTTCAGGTAGCACAGTTTGATGTTTAGTCTGTTGATCCATCATCTGACCAGCGGATTCTCCCAGAGCAACAGATTTACCCTGATAATTGGATGGACCAGGCCCTTCACAATTTTGTTCTTTTGAAGGAGATTTGCCAGTTTCAAGCCATCCATGACTTTCCTGTGATTCAGGGTCTTCCTCATCAGTCACCTCATCATCATCTAAATCTAGATCATCATCAGGTTTAGTTGGTGGGAAACTTGCCAGCTTATCTGAATAATACCATGAAATCTTCTTTCCTTGTTTGTTAATGAAAACCTCAGACAGTAGTACCGAGCGATAAAAGAAGTCCCAATGAGTGAGAAAGATGCGAAATACCTTTTCTCCTAGAGTTTCTTTCGAGTGGCCGACGGGAACTCCATTCATTATTATATTCTCCTTTCAAGTAGCTGCCGCTGTTTTCACGGTGATGCTGTGAGAGGAGAGGCATTGCCGCTGCCGCCACAGCGAGAGCAGCGGGGCTGCTGCAAGAAGCGCATCCGAACAGTCTCAGCATATCTTTTCCTGTCTTCTACAGTGTTTCGTTTTTTCCCCTTTTGTTTTTCAGCGCTATCAGGTAACAAATCGCCTGTTATCTACAGTGTTTCGCGTTTTTTTCCTTTTCTTTTTTTTTTCCTGCCAGGTAAGAAATCAGAGTTTTTTTATACGTGCTGCCTCAACGGGATAATTGATGAGCCCGTCTTTATTTGATTTTGCATGCAAAAAAAATCATGGCTTCGTCTGCGCGAAGCGCGGAGACACCGGCTAGTATCTACATGTACATAAGAACTTTAATTTTGAGGGGTGTCACATCTCGTGCACTGTTCATCGCCGTTCTCACAGAACAGTACCGGGCGCGTACTGTTTACCCGTCGCCCGATAAGTTTTCTTTTTTTTTTCTCCGAAAAAGGAACAGTGTCAGCCCGATAAAAAAATTCCTTATTTTTTTTTGCCCACCTCCTTCCCACGCGAAGCGTAAGGACTTTAAATTTGAGACCTTTCACATCATTGCGCACTGTTCATCCACGTTTTCACGTACCCAGACACGGTAGATCAACAGTACCGGGGCGTTACTGTTTAACCGTCGTTACAACAGTACCGGGTACCGGATGAACAGTGCCAACTCGGTACGTTTTTCCCCTTCCCAAAAAAGGAACAGGATCAGCCCGATAAAAAAAATTCCTTTTTTTTCCCACCTCTTTGCCACGCGAAGCGTGGGCACCCACGCTAGTTCTAGTAAAGATCTCTAAACTTGGTGAAACGTACTGTAGCTGAACATGAAAGACTCAATTTTCTGTAGATCCACAGTGCTATGAAAGGAAGTTGAACATGCTCTAAAATATTATATTAAAATATATAGTTGAACATGCTCTAAAATATATGCAATAACCGTCGTCTGAAAGGAAGCTAAAATTCAAGCAAGTCCCATATTTTATATTAAAATTACAGCTTTAGTTCGTTGCAATTTTTGTAGGAATAATTTGTAATTTTCAGTTTTGAAAATAAAAAACCTGTTAAATAAAACTACAAACCCGATAAAATCTGATTTTTATTGGCACAAAGACAATTAAAATTTTATAATTATTTCTATACTTAGAAAAAGGACAAAAAAATGATATGTTATGACACAAAACAAGCAACAAATCACAAAAGTAACAATTTAATTGTACTAATTGGTGGTACAAGAGTGTTACCTGAAATCGTCTTAAAATTTAAGCACCTGAAATATGTTTATTTATATATTATATATGTCACTCTATATGAAGATGTCATGTTATAGAAACTAGAATGATATGACACTGCAACGCATAGTATCATGAGGTTATTTCTTAAAGTAGTCTCAAGATCCAGTCCTGAAACTAGCTACTCCCTCCAGTTTCCCCAAAAATGTCGTTTTGAACATGATTTCACATACCCAGCAGTCATTAATTAGGGGTGTACGTTCCCTGTTTTGCTCACATTAAATACCATGAAGGAGCACCTTTCGTCAATAATGCCTACTTGTTCAATTGGTTACTACCCCACGCCTGTTGTTGTATGTTATGCCTTGAATATTTTTTGCATGGCATCGTGGTTAGGGCCTGGGGTGGCTTCGATTCCCTTCGCGCTTTCGTATTTTCGCGTTCCGTTGCATAGTTTTTTGCTGCGCGCCGTGGCCGGCCTTTGCCGCTGCGCAAAGTTTATAAGAAA
The DNA here is from genome assembly GCF_019320115.1 of Miscanthus floridulus. Taxonomy (NCBI): domain Eukaryota; kingdom Viridiplantae; phylum Streptophyta; class Magnoliopsida; order Poales; family Poaceae; genus Miscanthus; species Miscanthus floridulus. The sequence goes on from NW_027097336.1 coordinate 13,291, forward strand.
CTAAATCACACACCGCAATAGTTTCTTCATAACATTCCTACAATTCCTTTTAATTTGCAGCCCCAGCACATACCTCTTCTCTCTCTCTCGACGCCGCTAAGGCATCCATGGCCAGATGTCGCCGTTGCTCCTCCCAAATCCACGCCCTCCTAATTTTCTAGTCAAATCCTATATTTGATCTAACTTTGTGTTTGGGCTAGGAATCCAGATGTCAACGGGGAATTCCCCGTCGGGGAGTGCCTCCCCATCTCCGTCCCTGTGGGGAAGAAAATTCCCCATCCCCATCCCCGTCAAGTGCCACGGGAGAGACTTTTTCCCCATCCCCATCCCAGCAGGGAATTAGTCCCCGTGGGGATCCTCATGGGCCGCAGGTATTTCATCGTCATCTACAAAGTTTGCACTTCAAACTTTATTTAAGTAGCACATATATGTTCTATAGCATTTTCGCTTAACAAAAATTGGTTTAAAACCCTAAGTGATATAACGGGACTATGAAATGTAACTTTCGTTTCACGTTGTCGGTGTTTCGTACAAGCACCGGCAAGTAAATTTATAGTAATGCGCGTTAGGCTCGGATGGTGCGCTAAAGGACACAGGATTTATACTGGTTCGGGCTGAACGTCCCTACGTCCAGTTTGTTGCTGCTTGTGTTATTAGCACCGTAACGATCTGTAGTAAGGGATACAAACTGCCGAGAAAGGGACTGGTCCCAAGTCTCTGATCGAAGGATTGAAAGGTGGTCAAGAGCTTCGTAGCTGCTTGAATGTGTGTGAATGTGTTCTATTGTTCGGTCCTTTCTTTCGGTCCTCCTCTGATAGAGGGAGCGCATCCTCTTTTATAGATGAAGAGGATGGCTTTACAAGCGTGAGGGCTCTAGGACGCGTACTCTACTTAGTCTTGTGGCTCACGTCTACCCGGTCTTGCTCTTTGTTCTGATGAGTGCTAAGAAAGATAAGTGTCTACAACACTGTTGATGTCCTTGTAGTGTGTCAGGTTGATTACAGAATGTTATCCTGCGCAGGGTATGGGCTGTAGTACAGTGGTTTTGACTTATGAGCCTCCTCTGGTCTTGCTCCGCACGCCTTCTAGTTCCCATGAGTCCTCGTTGGAGGAATGCGGGGTCGGGGTCCGGTGTAGCGCCGTGGCTAAGGCCTTTTGACTGGATGGACCTGAGGGGTCGGGAAGCGGGCGCCGCTCCCTCGGGTCCACAGCGTGGTGACAGAATATCCGTCGTTCGTGGGGATAGCAAATTCCTTCCTGGAGCGTAGCGGTTGTCGTATATCTTCGTCGGGTTCCGTGTCCCAGAGCTGAAGGCGGCGCCTACAACTCTACAGGGCGAGGTGCACGCACCTGTAATGCCTTTTGGGGTCTACGGCGCCCGGAAGGGTCTAAAGCATCAGTCCCGTCGTTCCCTAGCAGTACTTTTCCTGCCAGGGCGCAGGGTATGGTCCTTGGAGCCATGGTTGACCCGAACGTCTTGTCTCGTCTTGTACCCATCATCATGAGGGATAAATATCGATCAGGGCGAGATTCGTTCTTGGCCGTCGGGTGAAACGGAGATCGATCCCTATCTCTTGGGCGAGGCTAATCCCGCCCCTCCGGGATCGGGCGAGGCGGAATCCATCCCTCCGCCCTCGGGCGAGACCGAGCACGCCCTAAAGGCGTCGGGCGAGACGGAGAATATCCTAGAGCCTTCGGGCGAGGCAGGGCTATCCCGCAAAGGCGTCGGGTGAGGCTGACCCCGTCCCTCCAGGGTCGGGCGAGACGGAATCCATCCCTCGGCCCTCGGGCGAGACCGAGCCCGCCTAAAAGGCGTCGGGCGAGACGGAGTTTATCCCTCGACCCTCGGGCGAGACCGAGCCCATCCCATAGGTGTCGGGCGAGGCGGAACCGAACTCCCATCACCTGAACAAGGGAAGATATGGCGCCTTTATGTGTCCAGAGGTTTTTCGCATTTGGTGGTTATCGGCTCCACCTTCTGGGGTACCCTGGTATTAGGTCCCTGACAGTAGCCCCCGAGCCTCTAGGTGATTCGAGTAGAACCGCCTGGAGGGTGTTTTTGATTTTGTCGACGTTAATTTGCCGGAGGGTGCGCGCGAGCGCACCCGATGGGTGTAGCCCCCGAGCCCCCGGGTGACTCGAGTAGAGTCGCCCGGGGGGTTGTATCGGCCCCTTCGCGGGTAAGGCTGAAGGACTTAGTTTTTCATCAACTGGGTGTTTTTTTCGAGTGGGTCGTGGTGTTCTGTTCGCTGGGGACTGACTCGGGGCTGTCCTAATTGGTGCTTCTGCCCCTGAGGGCGGATCGTTCGTGGATTCCCTCTTAGTTGGGCTGGCCGGCGAGTTGCTGGGCCCTAGGTGGGCCAAAGAGAAAAGAAACGGGCCTTTGTGGCTTGCGCTTCCCCGGTGGGTAGAGAGTCCGGATTCGCTTGGGGAAGGCGAACCGTCCGCCGAGATTTTTGGGATGAGAGGATAGGGACTGCGGGCGCGTGTCCCACGACGTGACGCGGTGGCGCGTGTGGCAGGCCCAGAGATCGAGGCGGACGGTTGCCCTTCTCGCGTCCGTCGCCCCCTATAAAACCGCAGGGTTCGCCCCCAAGGTCCCGTATTTCGCTCCCCTTCCTTTGCGTTCTGAAACATCCGCCGCCAATCTTCCCAGCTCCTCACGCCCGCATCGCCACCGTCGACTGGCTTGCGTTCGTGTTCTAGCCGCCGTTAAGCTCGCGCCTGCCCTTCCCCCCTGCTGCCTCAATGGAGTTGTGGGGCAGATCAAGCATCTCTTCCCGGCGTCTGGAGGGCCTCGTTCGCCGTGGCCTTCTCCGCCCACAATCCGCCGTCCAGGAGTGGTTGCTTCCTGGCGACGAGGGTGAGCCGGTGCCGCCTGAAGGGTATGTCGTCTCTTTTGCCCTCTTTCATGAGCGGGGATTCGGGGTACCAGCGCATAGATTCCTTCGGGGGCTATTAGATTACTATGAGGTAGAGCTGCAGCATCTAACTCCCAATGGGATACAGCATATGGCAGCGTTTGTTGCCCTGTGCGAGGGTTTTCTGGGGATCGATCCCCATTTTGATCTGTGGCGGCATTTCTTTAGCGTTAGTCTGTCGAGGAGGAAGATTGGGGGGAAAGAAGTGGACGCACCGATGGGGTGTGCCAGCCACCTGCGCCATACCCGATCGAAGGGCTACCCGTACATGCGTCTGGCCACATCCAACAAGGGATGGCATTCGCAATGGTTTTATGTTAGGGATGATGCGAGTGCCCCCCTACCGAAGTACACCGGACGTCTTATTGTGGATGCTCCGGCGTCATGGGGCTGGGGCGTCCAGACTAAAGACAAGAAGCACATCTCCGACCTTCTCTCCGCCCTCCATGCCCTGAAGGGTCGGGGTGTAAAGGGGTCGGGGATTATCGGTGCTTACCACGCGAGGAGGGTGGCGCCACTGATGGCGCGCGTGCTTCCCCTGCATCGGATGATGCCAGGGATATCGTTCGAGGGGACGGTGCTCGTTGACGAGGCGCTCCCTTATTCGGAGGTGGCGCAGCGTGTCAAGGAGGCGACGGAGCCGACGAAGGATTCTGCCGGCATGGTCCTCGACATCGTGTATCCGGTGCCCGGGCATCCTCCAATGCGGCCGGAGCCTGGGTTCTTCGAATTCGTAAGCCCTCTTCCCCTGCACTCTTTTCTTTCTCCTGAATCTCCCTTTTTTAATACTGGCTTTTGTGATGTTGGGGCTAGCCGAGGGTGCTAGTCTTCAAGGATAGCCCGGCTCCACTGCCGAAGGACAGGGCTGTGGCGGCGGCGAATCGGCTCGCGGCCGAGCGGGACAAGAAGGCAAAGGAGGAGATGAAGAAGGCGAAACGACTGAAGCAGGAGGCACGGGATCGGGGAGAGGACGTGAGCAGTGAGGATGACGACGATGATGATGATGATGACGGCGACGACGAGGTAGCCGTCGACGTGGATTGGGGCGTCCTGGAGGATGAGGAGACGCTGACAAGTGGCCACCCACCCGTGCAGGGGCCCTTCCCTTTCCACGCGGAGGGAAGTGGATCGATGAGGTCAGTGGAGGCCGGCGAGTCCGCCTCTTCGCACGGCGTGCCGGCCGAGGACCGGTGGATGGGGGAGGGCGAACCCGTCGCCGCCATCCCCGAGGCGACGATGGAGGGGAGCAGCTCCGGTGCTGCACCCCGTGAGACGATAGAGGGGGACGGCTCCGGTGCCGCGCCCGACGAGACGGTGGAGAGGAGCGACTCCGGGGCCGCGCCCGACGATATGAACCCCCCTGCCCCGGAGCAGGGGGCAGGCATGAAACGGTCCCGCCCAGATGAGTCAGGGCAGGGGTCTGGGGATCCATCCCCAAAACGCTTCCGTCGGCCAAGGACGTCAACGTAAGCTGTTGATTCCTCTGTTTTCATCCTTTTTCCATTTCTATTTTGACTTAATGGTTATTACCTTTGCGCAGGTTCTTGCGGACGGGTCACCCCCTGGGGCTGGCGCCCAAGAAGAGTCTCGCCCTTCAAGTGGGACAGACGGCGTCGCCTGGAGCCACCCCTGTTTCGGGCAGGAGTGGTGCTGATGTCGGGGCCGCGTTGGCCGAACCGACGGCGTCCAAGGTGGCTCCCACACCCGCGGAGGTTACTAAGCGAGCGGTCTCTTCCGTGGCGGGCGTGGAACAGCCGGCCGAGGACCGCATACCGCCGGTGATGGTGGTCGTGACTACGCCGAGCCAGGATCAGCCGGACGTGGTCGTGGTGGCACCCGAGGGCGTGGTGCGATCCGCGTCGCCAGGCGTCCATGTGGATCCACCCGTGGCGCTCGAAGCGGCCCAAACAGAGGAGGGTCCAGCCGGAGGGTCCTCGAGTGCGGCGGTGGTGCCGCACAGGGTCAGGAGGGAGCCGCCACCGGCCCCTTTGTCGGGAGGAAACCGCTCCCCTACGCGGGGAGAGCCGCCGCTCCAGTGGATGGATGCTCAGGACCCGACGTCAGCTCTTTTCTCGCTCGATGATCATTCCGAGAGCATGGAGCGGGAGGGTCTTGACATCGGGATCTCGACCATGCTGAACGCCCTGGACCAGGCCAGAGGAGCCCTCCGTGAGATCGTTATCCCTACCACTCAGGTATTTTCTGGACTTTCTTCTTTCTTCACTGTGCTTTTGTGTTCTCGTATTCCTGATATCAGTCTTCTTCCTCCTCAGATTCTTGTTGCTCGTAGCCGGGATAAATCCCAATTCCTCCGCGAACAGAAGGCGGAGAGGGATCGCCTTTCCGAGGAGGCCCGGCTACGAGCAGACTTGGCTGCCCAGCTTGCTACTGTCCGAGAGCGGGAGGCCCAGGCGCGTCAGGATGCGGAGGAGGCGCACGGAATGTTCGAGGACCTGTCGGCGAGGTCCAAGCTGGATGGAGAGGAGATTGCCAGGCTCAAAAAAGAGCGAGACGATCTGCTGCAGAGGAATGCCGCGGCCAATGAGAAGGCCGGCGAAGTCCTGAAGGAGCTGGAGATGGAGCGGGACCTCCGGCGGAAGGCCGAGAGTAGGGCCACAGCCCTCCAACAGAAGGTGGACGAGGACGTCGAGGTGGTCCGCTCTCTCCGGGCGGAGCTTGATGACGCGGTGAAAGGAAAGTCGAGTGCTGAGAACGCCGCCACCAAGCTGGAGAAAGAGGCTGCCTATACGCGCAGAGCCCTTCAGGCTGAGAGCGATGAACACGATCTTCTACAAGCTGCGGTCGGGGTGGTCCTTAACGCCCTGAATGTGACTGGAGCCGGTGGAGACCAGCCCGCTCGCGGCTCGTGTCGGAGGTATCACGGCTCGGGTGGGCCAGCTTGAGGAGAGTGCCTTTCACGCCGGGATTACCCAGGCCTTCACCGTCGCCCACGCCCACTATGAGAAGGAAATAAACCTGAAAGTGATGAGCGAAGGCTTTCCGTCCACCTACGAGGATGAAGAGCTGGAGGAAATGGAGCAGATGGTCGCTCCCCTTGCGAAGAACCTGGCAGACAGTCTGAAAGAAATGGTTCTCCCTTCGCGGGAGTAATTAATCGAACAATTTTGAGAACAGCTTATATGTAATATGTGGACAAGTGTCGGTATTTTTTTGAGTCTGGACGCCTTTCGTGCATTTGCGTCTTAATTTCGTTTTGTTTGATTTTTGCGATTTCATTTTTTACGGTCTTACCAAGATGTTCCCCTGAATTATGCCGCTGATTATAATGTGAGGGGATTGAGGAGGTAGCCGTACCTTAACAGCCCCCGAGTAAGGTCCGACCCCCGCACCTGCCTGGGGTCGGGTGTTACTGGAGACCGGAATCGTGGTTTTGGTGACAATGGATGTCATCGCGATAATCCCCGCCCTGTCTTCCAACAGAAATCCCAACTGGGGATTCTATGGGCTCGGCAAGGTGGGGCCTTTGTCCCTGCATTGTTTGGCCCGAACCCCCGAGCCTTATTAGGGTCTGATAGGGGTCGGCCGTTATTTGCGTGTTACCCCGTCCTCGGTTTTCGCAATCGGAGGGGCTGAGTGAACGACACTTGCCTCGACGGCTTGAGTACCGCGCTCAACGAGCTCGCTAACGGGTACGTTCGTGTGGAATCCGGGTCCATCATTTGCTGATGGGGTCGGCAGAGCCCTCTGGTGGCACTCCACAACTTCTTAACCCGCCTCCCGGCAGATGCCTGAGTCGTTCGATGAGCTCAGGGGGCCCGATGGCCTCTCCTCGATGGAGATTCTGTGGGTTTGGCTCGAGGTTAGAATCGAACGAGAGAAGGTCGAGACGTCCCGGTTTGCTTCTGAGCGAGGTCGGGCAGGGCCGCTGGGGCTCGTCTCGGTTATCTCTCCCTGGCCCTGTTCGGCGTGAGGCGGCCTCGAGCCCTTCGCGGGCCGACCTTCGAACCTCAGCCTATGGCTGCCTATATTCGAATGAGGCGACAGCCGTTTCGTGGTGTGACACGAACCGTTTGGATGCTAATTTTTTGCATACGAAATGTTTTGAATGCAACATTTAATTGAAGATAAAAGCGGTAACGTTACCTTGGTGGTATGAGTGGCGGAAAAGCTCCTACTTGATGGGTTCGAGCCCTGACCTTTCTTTGGTCGTTCGCTCGTCGTGTCTTCTGGGCCGAACGGTCGACCCAGGAGATCTGAAGGGTCCCGTCCTCGAGTCGTCCGTGATCCTGCATGGGGAGGCGAAAAAGTTGTCTGCCTTTCACCTTCCTTAGTTACTGCGCCTCCTCTTTAAATAGGGAGGGGGAGAGGAGCTCTCATCCCACCTCCCCTTCTGCCTTCGAGCCGCTATCTCTCCTTCTTCCTTTCCACCAAACGCGTCCGTGCGTCGCGGTGGTCCCTGAGTGAGGAAGAGTAATGCCAGAGGGAGATAGAGAACTTACAACCTTGCTCGTGAGTCTGGTGCGTGATGTCGAGCCGGAGGTTATCCAACGTAGATGAGATGGTGCGCGTGGCCCTTGGTGAGGAGTCGCTGCTGCTAAAGAAGAAATGGCGTCGGTGGGCGTCGTACGTCGTTGACTGCGCCGTCGTTCGCTGCGCTCCTCCCTTGGCGGGAGGCGTTTCCTGCCCATACGCCGTTGTTAGGGTTATGGCTGGGGATGATGGCGTAGTCCCCAGACGCTCCGGCGGAGGCGTCATAGATGGTGGCGCCTTCGAGGGTCCAACGAAGATGTCGCCGATGGAGAGCGTGGCCCGGCGCCCGCAGTAGACGAGCTGGCCCGTGTACATGCCCTCGACGTCGCCGATGGAGAGCGTGGCACGGCGGCCGCAGTGGGCGAACTAGCCCGTGTACATGCCCTCGACGTCGCCGATGGAGAGCATGGCGCGGCGAGCGTAGTAGTACTTGTGGTAGAGCTGAGCTGAAGACTGTAACAAAATAACGCTGTGGGGAAGCCCCCGAGTAAACAGTCATCGGAGTATATTGTTCCCCCTTTTTTTTGTAATGACATTGCTTTGTAAGTGGTGAATTCGTGCAAAAAATGAACGAAATTACATCCTTTGCTTGTGGCAAGTCATTTTAGCGCTTTCCAACTCTTTTCATGGTCTAAGTCATAGGAAGCTAGGAACGTGGGCGAACTAATTCTGATTGAACTGGTGAGCAAAGAGGTTGCAGCCGCTGGGGCGTGGGTGTCTCGCAGTCCTACCTATTGTATTCAGAATTGGTTCCCAAGATCTTAGCCCTTGAGACTTATTTACGAGGCGAGTGGAAAACTTATAGAATGTTTGTAAGTATAACACAGGGATTTTTTGCAAGCATGATACTTGTATTACACATAACATATATTACGATCACATGCCAGCCCCCGAGTGAGGTCTGACCCCTCACGATTTGTAGGGGTCGGAAATCACTAAGGATCGGGGTTCTGCTAAGACAAAAACTGATAAAGAAAAGTGTAAGCTTATTTTAAGGATAGAAACGACGTAGCTGCTCAATGTTCCAGGCGTTGGTGAAGACCTCGCCTTTGATGGTTTTCAACCGGTAGGTGCCTGGGCGAAGTATTTCTGCGATGATGTAGGGCCCTTCCCAGGGCGGGGAGAGTTTGTGGCGATCCTTGTTGCTCTGCACAAGGCGGAGGACGAGGTCTCCGATGTTGAAGGATCGACCCCGCACCCGTCGGCTGTGGTACTGCCGTAGCGCTTGTTGGTACTTGGCTGAACGGAGGAGGGCGATGTCGCGGGCCTCATCCAGCTGGTCCATGGCGTCTTGGTGAGATGCCTCGGCTCCCTGTTCGTCATATGCTCTGATTCTTGGTGCTCCATAGTCGAGGTCCGTCGGGAGAACGGCCTCGGAACCGTAGATCATGAAGAAGGGTGTGTAGCCGGTGGCCCGGCTAGGAGTCGTCCTTAGGCTCCAGAGCACAGCTGGGAGCTCAGCGAGCCATCGCACGGCGAACTTGTTCAACCGGTTGAAAATTCTGGGTTTGAGGCCTTGAAGAAGCATGCCATTTGCGCGCTCGACCTGTCCGTTCGTCCGGGGGTGCGCGACGGCTGCCCAATCGATTCGGATGTGCTGTTCATCACAAAAACGAATGAATTTCCTACCGGTGAACTGCGTGCCGTTGTCTGTGATGATGGAGTTCGGTACTCCAAAGCGATGGATGATGTCGAGAAAGAACAACACAGCTTGCTCGGATTTGATTGTGGATATTGGCCGAGCTTCAATCCATTTTGTGAACTTGTCTATGGTGACAAGCAGGTGGGTAAAGCCTCCGGGCGCTTTTTTAAGTGGCCCGACCAGGTCAAGCCCCCAGACCGTGAAGGGCCACGTGATGGGGATCATCTGGAGAGCCTGGGCCGGGAGGTGTGTTTGCCGAGCGTAGTATTGGCATCCTTCGCAGGTGCGTACAATTTGCTCGGCATCGGCTACTGCGGTGGGCCAATAGAAACCCTGTCGGAATGCCTTCCCAACCAAGGTTCTCGGTGCGGCATGGTGACCGCATGCTCCACCGTGGATGTCGCTCAGTAGGAGTTTTCCCTGTTCGCCAGGGATGCAAAGTTGAAGAATTCCGATGTGACTTCGCTTGTAGAGTTCGCCCTCTACAAGAACAAAGGATCTGGCGCGTCGCGCAAGCCGTCGGGCTTCTGTCTTGTCGGTTGGTAGTACGTCGTGGAGGAGATAGTCGATGTAAAGCATTCTCCAGTCATTGGGAGGATCAGACTCCATTGTTGGGTCTTCTTCGAGCTCCATGACCTCGGGGTCGGGAGGAACAGTTGGTGGATCGGCCTTGGGGGTCGGACTAGAAGGGCCATCGTTGGCTTGTTCCGACCCCGCATAGCGTACCGAGGGTTTGTGTTGATCACTGGCGAAGACGCCTGCTGGAACCGGCTCTCGGCTGGATGCTGCTTTTGCAAGTGTGTCGACCGCTTCGTTGAGGCGCCTGGGGATATGATTGAGTTCGAGGCCGTCGAATTTGTCCTCCAGACGTCGGACCTCTTGACAGTATGCCTCCATCTTGGTATCGTGATAGCCCGACTCTTTCATGACCTGGTTGACGACCAGTTGAGAGTCGCCCCTGACGTCAAGGCGTCGGATGCCCAACTCGATGGCGATTCGTAGGCCGTTGATGAGCGCTTCGTATTCTGCAGTATTGTTTGATGAGGGAAAATGAAGCCGAACCATGTACCTTATGTGGACCCCGAGGGGGGATACAAAGACTAGTCCTGCTCCGGCGCCCTTCTTCATCAGCGATCCGTCGAAGTACATTATCCAGTACTCTTGATCGACGGCTGCTGGTGGCATCTGGACCTCGGTCCACTCCGCGATGAAGTCAGCTAATGCCTGAGATTTGATCGCCGTTCGGGGGACATAAGAAATGCCCTGATCCATCAGCTCGAGTGCCCATTTTGTGGTTCTTCCTGTAGCGTCAGGGCTACGAACGACCTCACCGAGGGGGAACGACGTTACTACTGTCACGGGGTGTGACTCGAAGTAGTGGCGTAGCTTCCTTTTGGTGATGAGGACGGTGTAGAGGAGTTTCTGGATCTGGGAGTAGCGGGTTTTGGAGTCGGATAACACCTCGCTGATGAAATATACATGGCGCTGCACCTTGAAGGCGTGCCTCTCTTCCTCCCGCTCTACTATTAAGGCCGAGCTAACCACTTGGGTGGTGGCCGATATATATAGTAGGAGAGATTCTCCATCGCATGGAGGAACTAGGATCGGTGGCTTAGTTAAAAATTGTTTAACCATGTCGAGTGCTTTCTGAGCCTCCGCTGTCCACTCGAAACGGTCCGTTTTCTTCAGGAGTCGATAAAGGGGGAGTCCTCGTTCGCCGAGGCGTGAAATGAATCGGCTGAGGGCGGCAAGGACACCCGGTGATCCACTGAACCCCCTTTATGTTTTGGATCGGGCCCATCCTTGTGATGGCTGATATTTTCTCTGGGTTGGCCTCGATGCCCCGCTCAGGAGACGATGAAGCCGAGCAGCATGCCCCTCGGGACCCCGAAAACACATTTTTCAGGATTGAGCTTGATGCCGTTCGCTCGGAGTTTCGCAAAGGTGCGTTCAAGATCGGCGACAAGGTGGTCAGTCCGCTTGGATTTGACTACGATGTCGTCGACATAGGCCTCAACGGTTCGCCCGATGAGATCTCCGAAGCAACTAAGCATACAGCGCTGGTACGTTGCCCCAGCGTTCTTCAAACCAAACGGCATTGAAACGTAGCAAAATGATCCGAAGGGTGTGATAAAAGATGTCGCGAGCTGGTCGGACTCTTTCATCGCGATCTGATGGTAGCCTGAGTATGCGTCCAGGAAGCAGAGGGTTTCGCACCCCGAGGTGGAATCGACTATTTGGTCTATTCGTGGTAAAGGAAATGGATCCTTTGGACACGCTTTGTTGAGGCCAGTATAATCAACACACATTCTCCATTTCCCGCTCTTTTTCCGAACAAGAACAGGATTTGCTAACCACTCTGGGTGGTATACTTCCTTAATGAATCCTGCGGCCAGTAGTTTGGCTATCTCCTTGCCGATGGCCCTGCGTTTCTCCTCGTCGAAGCGGCGCAGGCGTTGTTTCACTGGCTTGGAGCCCGGGAGGATTTGGAGAGTATGCTCGGCGACCTCCCTCGGGATGCCCGGCATATCCGAGGGTTTCCACGCAAAGATGTCCTTGTTGGCGCGGAGGAAGTCGACGAGCGCGCTTTCCTATGCGGAGGAGAGCGCGGTCCCGATTCGGACTTTTTTGCCCTCGGAGCTACTGGGATCCAAGAGCACGTCCCTGGAGCCCTCTGCCGATTCGAATGATCCGGACGACTTCTTTGCGTCGGGTGTCCCTTCAATGACCTCCTCCCGGAGGGTGGCGAGCTCTTCGGAGGCGATGACCGCGGATGCGTGTCCGCAGCATTCGACCTCGCACTCGTAAGCGCGCTGGAAGGAGGTGCCGATGGTGATGACCCCACGGGGGCCCGGCATCTTTAGCTTTAGGTATGTGTAATTGGGTACGGCCATGAACTTCGCGTAACATGGTCGCCCTAGAATGGCGTGGAAAGTCCCTGGGAACCCCACTACATCGAAGGTGAGGGTCTCGGTCCGGTAATTGGATCGATCCCCAAAAGTGACGGGCAGGTCAATCTGCCCGAGTGGAACAGCTTGCCTTCCTGGCACGACGCCATGGAAAGGTGCTCGGACGGGGCGGAGGCGCGTTCGGTCGACGCCCATCTCATCGAGCGTCTTGGCGTACATGATGTTGAGGCCGCTGCCCCCGTCCATCAGTACCTTGGTGAGCCGCTTTGGACCGACGATCGGGTCGACGACAAGCGGATACCTTCCCGGGTGTGGGATGGCATCCGGATGATCGGTCCGGTCGAAGGTTATGGCGGATTCCGACCACCGGAGATATGCTGGCATAGCCGGTCCTGCGGTATAGACCTCTCGACGTGCGACCTTCTGGCGGCGCCTGGAGTCGTAGGCCGTTGATCCTCCGAAGATCATGAGGGCACCGGTCGGTGTCGGGAAGGTGTCGTCCTTCTCTTCCGTGTCGTTAGTGGTGGGAACAGGTCCCTTCCCCTGCTCCTCCTTGTTTCAGGCCCCCGGCCAAGTATTTGCGCATAAGGCCGCATTCCTTGTATAGGTGCTTGGCCGGGAAGGCAGTGGTTTGGGCATGGCCCCTCGAGCATTTTCTCGAAGTGGTTCGGAGTGCCCTCCGCGGGCTTCCGGCCACCTTTGCGGTCGGCAGCGGCCGCGAGTGAGTTATCGCGCCGTTGTTTCTTATTTTTCCCTTTGGCGGGACGGTTGGAGGCGCCTTCGCCGGCGTCCTCATCCCGCCTTGTCTTTCCGTCGGAGCGATCAAAGATGGCTCCGACCGCCTCCTCTCCAGAGGCGTGACTGGTGGCGATGTCCAGAAGTTCCTTGGTAGTTCGCGGTCCCCGGCGTCCTAGCTTGTGGACCAGGGATTCGCAGGTCGTCCCGGACAGAAAGGCTCCTATTACGTCGGCATCGGCGACGTTCGGGAGCTCGTTGCACTGTCGAGAGAAGCGCCGGATGTACCCGCGGAGGGTTTCATCGGCCTTCTGACGGCAGTTCTTGAGGTCCCATGGGTTTCCAGGGCGTTTGTACGTGCCCTGGAAGTTACCCACGAAGATCTCAGTCAGATCCGCCCAACTCTGAATAGCATTGGGCGGTAGGTGCTCCAGCCATGCTCGCGCCGAGTCGGCCAAGAACAGCGGGAGATTGCGAATAATGAAGTTGTCATCACTCGCACCACCGGCCTGACATGCAAGCCGATAGTCCTCGAGCCAAAGCCCGAGATTTGTTTCGCCAGAATATTTAGGAATGTTGGTAGGTGGTCGATACCTTAGGGGGAACGCAGCGTTGAGGATGTGCCGGCCAAAGGCCGGAGGGCCTGGTAGGACGGGGCTCGGGCTTCGGTCCTCGTTGCTGTCGTAGCGCCCGCCACGTCGGGGATGATAGCCGCGGCGCGCTGCTTCTCCCTCGTCGCCGTGGGCACTGCCTCCGGGCGTTGATGATGTTGCGCACGTCGCGGCCACGGCCGAGGCGTTGATGTACAGGGACGACGGAAGGCTGCCCAGCCGGCTGGCGGTGTTTGGTGTACGGATGCGTCCTTGGTGGGACGCACTGAGGGTGCGCGCTGGCTGGTGTCCGGTTCGCGTCGTCGAGACAACGAACTTTCCGCCTGCTGCGCGGCTGCACGCTCGAGCAACGTGCGGATCTCCCGATAAGCTGCGTCGATCCTCGGACGTCGCGGCCTCCGGGAGGCCATGCAGCAAGGCGGTTGCTGCGGCGATGTTCTGGCTGGCTCGAGTGAAGTGAGGAAAGGCCCCATCGTCAGTGAGGATCCTTTGATGTACGGTGCGGGCCGTGGCGCGCGCGCGCCCCCCGTCTTTGCGGCGTTCAATCTCGCGATTGATGTCCTGCGTATTCCCGTGCGAGCCCTTGCCCGGCCTCATCGATCTCTTGCTGACGAGCCCTTAGCTGCTCCATCCTTAGGCGAGATGGGGCTGTCCCTTCTTCCCCGGATCTGCTGTCAGGATTGTTTGTAGGGGTGGCCTCTTCCTTGGAGACGCTTTCGACGTGACCCTCGGGGGTCTGCGTCACGTAGCATTCCCGGGAAGGGTGGTGGCTCCCCCTACTGGAATCTGAGCTGGAGAGGGATACAGGCTCCTCGTTGAGGAGCTCGTAGAGGGTCTCCGTATCCCGCTCAATCGCCCCCATGAACTCGATGTCCTGTGGGTGGTTGAACCACACGCAGCGCCAGAAGACGGCCAGCGGTCGCCGCAACGTTGCGGAGACCGAACAGAAACGCAGTCGGGGCGCTCCATCCGGACCCTTCCGAACACATGGTGGTGTTGTGAGAGGTCTCCTTGGGCGACGGGACTCCCCGAGAGTTGCTCGGTGGGCCCCTAAGCCTGAGACGACTGAGGTTGATCGAAGGGGGAGAGGGAGCGGCTGAATGAGTCAGCGCCAGCTCTCCTCCTAGTGTGATGATGAAATCCAGGTCGCCGAAACGCACGTGTGCGCCCGGGACCCAGGTGATTGCGTGGGTGGCCATCCGAGACCTGATTTGGAACGCGCAAAGCCCCTACCTGGCGCGCCAACTGTCGGTGTTTCGTACAAGCACCGGCAAGTAAATTTATAGTAATGCGCGTTAGGCTCGGATGGTGCGCTAAAGGACACAGGATTTATACTGGTTCGGGCTGAACGTCCCTACATCCAGTTTGTTGCTGCTTGTGTTATTAGCACCGTAACGATCTGTAGTAAGGGATACAAACTACCGAGAGAGGGACTGGTCCCAAGTCTCTGATCGAAGGATTGAAAGGTGGTCAAGAGCTTCGTAGCTGCTTGAATGTGTGTGAATGTGTTCTATTGTTCGGTCCTCTCTTTCGGTCCCCCTTGATGGAGGGAGCGCATCCTCTTTTATAGATGAAGAGGATGGCTTTACAAGCGTGAGGGCTCTAGGACGCGTACTCTACTTAGTCTTGTGGCTCACGTCTACCCGGTCTTGCTCTTTGTTCTGATGAGTGCTAAGAAAGATAAGTGTCTACAACACTGTTGATGTCCTTGTAGTGTGTCAGGTTGATTACAGAATGTTATCCTGCGCAGGGTATGGGCTATAGTACAGTGGTTTTGACTTATGAGCCTCCTCCGGTCTTGCTCCGCACGCCTTCTAGTTCCCATGAGTCCTCGTTGGAGGAATGCGGGGTCGGGGTCCGGTGTAGCGCCGTGGCTAAGGCCTTTTGACTGGATGGACCTGAGGGGTCGGGAAGCGGGCGCCACTCCCTCGGGTCCACAGCGTGGTGACAGAATATCCGTCGTTCGTGGGGATAGCAAATTCCTTCCTGGAGCGTAGCGGTTGTCGTATATCTTCGTCGGGTTCCGTGTCCCAGAGCTGAAGGCGGCGCCTACAACTCTACAGGGCGAGGTGCACGCACCTGTAATGCCTTTTGGGGTCTACGGCGCCCGGAAGGGTCTAAAGCATCAGTCTCGTCGTTCCCTAGCAGTACTTTTCCTGCCAGGGCGCAGGGTATGGTCCTTGGAGCCATGGTTGACCCGAACATCTTGTCTCGTCTTGTACCCATCATCATGAGGGATAAATATCGATCAGGGCGAGATTCGTTCTTGGCCGTCGGGTGAAACGGAGATCGATCCCTATCTCTTGGGCGAGACTAATCCCACCCCTCCGGGATCGGGCGAGGCGGAATCCATCCCTCAGCCCTCGGGCGAGACCGAGCACGCCCTAAAGGCGTCGGGCGAGACGGACAATATCCTAGAGCCTTCGGGCAAGGCAGGGTTATCCCGCAAAGGCGTCGGGTGAGGCTGACCCCGTCCCTCCAGGGTCGGGCGAGACGGAATCCATCCCTCGGCCCTCGGGCGAGACCGAGCCCGCCTAAAAAGGCGTCGGGCGAGACGGAGTTTATCCCTCGACCCTCGGGCAAGACCGAGCCCATCCCAAAGGTGTCGGGCGAGGCGGAACCGAACTCCCATCACCTGAACAAGGGAAGACATGGCGCCTTTATGTGTCCAGAGGTTTTTCGCATTTGGTGGTTATCGGCTCCACCTTCTGGGGTACCCTGGTATTAGGTCCCTGACAGTAGTCGTGTTTATCGATGGCATATTGATTTATTCAGAAAATGAGTCAGATCATGAAGAGCATCTGAGGATTGTCCTATCCAGACTGAGGGAACATAAACTTTATGCCAAGTTTAGCAAATGTGAATTTTGGATGAGCAAAGTACCTTTCTTAGGTCACATTTTATCCAGAGATGGAATCTCAGTAGACCCATCAAAAGTACAGGAGGTCATGGATTGGAAAGCCCCAACTTCGGTGCATGAAGTTCGGAGTTTTCTAGGGTTAGCAGGATACTATCGTCGGTTTATTCCAGACTTCTCAAAGATAGCTAAGCCTATGACCAGACTACTTCAGAAAGATGAGAAATACAAGTGGACACCAGAATGTGAAACAGCTTTTCACACCCTCAGAACTTTGTTGACTACAGCGCCAGTGCTAGCACAACCAGACATTGAAAAGCCTTTTGATGTATTTTGTGATGCATCAGGAATAGGTTTGGGATGTGTACTTATGCAAGAAGGGAGAGTAATTACATATGCCTCTCGACAACTGAGAAAACATGAAGTCAACTACCCTACACATGATTTGGAACTTGCAGCCGTTGTCCATGCATTAAAGATATGGAGACATTACTTGTTGGGCAATGTATGTCATATCTATACTGACCACAAAAGCCTCAAGTATATCTTTACCCAGCCAGAACTAAACATGAGACAACGTAGATGGTTGGAATTGATTAAGGACTATAATTTGGAAGTGCATTACCATCTGGGCAAAGCTAATGTAGTAGCCGATGCACTTAGTCGAAAGTCCCATTGCAACACTGTGGGAGCACTATTGGAAGATGGATTCAACTTGCTACATCCTGCTGTACTACACAATATCACAATCAGTTGTTCGCTTGAGGGCAAAATCATAGAGCTACAGCAGACTGATGTAGGAATAAGTCACATCAAGAGAAAAATGCAAGAGCAAGAAACCAAACATTTTAGATTGGACGAAAGAGGTGTATTATGGTTTGAGGACCGGCTAGTGGTGCCAAAAGACCGTGAGCTAAGGAATCAAATTTTAGAAGAAGCTCACTCCTCCAAATTGTCTATCCACCCGGGTAGTAGTAAGATGTATCAAGATTTGAGAACCCGTTTTTGGTGGACTAAGATGAAGAAAGAGATCGCAGCCTATGTTGCTAGGTGTGATAACTGCAGCCGAGTGAAAGCCGTCCATATGAAAACCGCTGGATTACTTCAGCCACTGCCTATTCCAGGATGGAAATGGGAGGAAATCAGCATGGACTTTATCATAGGCCTTCCAACAACGCCCCAAGGTCACGATTCAATCTGGGTCATTGTTGATCGTCTCACCAAGTCAGCACATTTTGTACCAGTTCACACAACATATCACGTGGGTAAATACTCTGAGTTATATGTTTCCCAGATCGTGAAATTGCATGGAGTACCCAGGACCATAATCTCAGATAGAGGACCACAGTTCATAGCTCGTTTCTGGGAGCACTTACACCAAGCTTTGGGAACCAAGCTAATCAGAAGTTCAGCTTATCATCCGCAAACTTCAGGACAGACAGAGCGAGTGAACCAAATCCTAGAAGATTTACTTAGGGCTTGTGTAATATCTTCAAAAGGTTCATGGGAGAAATGGTTACCTTTAGCTGAATTCTCCTATAACAACAGTTATCAAGCGAGTATCAAAATGGCTCCATTTGAAGCCTTGTATGGCAGAAAGTGCAGAACTCCATTGAATTGGATTGAGCCCAGTGAAAGGAGATATTTTGGTATTGATTTTGTCAATGAAGCCGAAGAACAAGTAAGTATCATCCAACAACACATGAAGGCAGCTCAATCAAGACAGAAGAGTTATGCCGATAGAAGAAGAAGACCACTAACTTTTGAAGTAGGTGACTATGTGTACTTGAGAGTATCACCCATGAAAGGTGTAAAGAGATTTGGGATGAAAAAGAAGCTTTCACCAAGATATGTAGGGCCATACAAAATTTTGGAACGAAAGGGAAATGTTGCGTATAAGCTACAACTACCAACAGAGATGAGTGCAATCTTTGATGTGTTCCATGTTTCTCAACTAAAGAAATGTCTTCGAGTACCGGAAGAAGCTATTGCACCCACCAACGTGCAGCTCCAACCGGATTTGACTTATGAAGAAAAGCCAATTCAAGTATTAGAAGTGATGGAGAGGGTAACAAGAAGTAAGATCATTAAGTTTTATAAGGTGGTGTGGAACAATCATAGTGAACAAGATGCTACGTGGGAAAGAGAAAATTATCTGCAAGAAGTTTATCCCGCCTTTTTCCAGGAATGGTAGGCCTTGCAAATCTCGGGACGAGATTTTTATAAGGGGGAGGGGCTGTAACACCTCGGGTGTTAGCCTTGCATAACTTGACTTGCATAGCATGAGCATCACGCATTCATGAATCATCATTTACAATTGAAACATTTGATCGAAACATATGAAACATTACTTGTTATCTCGTGTTTCTTAGAACATATGCATATGATTTTGTACAAATGAATGCAAGTGGGTAGTGCTAGTCACTAAAACACCTTAGCTATACTTAGGTTAACAAAAGGAACCTTGTTCATGAAGGCCACATTTCATGATCAAGCACTTAAGTGATATTTCATGTGTTGACCTGAATGGCTATATGAGTGACTACTACATGAAATGCTTAAATGACCTTGCAAATTGTTTTAACATGCTTAGGATATCATTAGGAACAACTTTGGTATTTAGTGCTAGGGCTAGTTTGGTCATTTAGCCATGGTTTGTATATGTAGCATGTTTTCAAAGTGACATGTTTGACTAAAGTTGAACTAAGTGTTAGGGACCTTGCATGGAGGAGTTCACTAAAGCAATGTTGTAGTGTTTGACATAAGGAACAACTTTGCTTTTTGGGCCCTTGACTGATTCAGCTCCTAACATGTGTGAATTTGGGTTTCAAAAATCAGAGAAATCACAAATTCTACACTTAGCAAATTTTTGCTAAGTCGTGAACACCGACAGCCTGACAAGCCAACTTTGAGCATGATTTTCCTCCTTAACCGTTGCAAATTAGGTCTTGATCATTTTATATGAATTACAGATGGTACTTAGAGCTACAACTTTGGTGTAGATTGTGTGCACTAATACGTCACGGATTAGAAGATCAAGCTCCACGAAAGTACGTCGTCAGGCTCGGCTTCGCGTTATCTGACGAACTGAATCGCGAGCGTCAGTGGCCGACACCGGCAGAATCCGTGCGCCGCGTGTCCCCGGCGACGGCCGCGCGTCGCCAGCGCTCTGTCCGCGCAGGCCACGCTGCGCCCGAGCGTGGCCTTAACGTCGCCAGCGCCCGCCCGAGCCATCCCGCGCTCCCATTTCGCTCTCGGCGCCCTTTCTTCTCCGCTGCAGCAGCCGCCGAGCGCCCACAGCTCTGCCATCGCCATAGCCGTGCGCAGCCCACGCCTAGCCACTCCAGCACCACCACCAAAGCTCCACCGTCTTCTCAGCGACCCACTGCCTCTTCCCGTGACCACTGACAGCGCTGGGTAAGCCATTGCCGCGCGTTTAAGCTCGCCGGAGTTCCGCCGTGAGCTCCGTCTCCGTGGCCACGTCACCACCGTCCATCCCAGGCCGCGTTAGGGCACTAGGTAGCTCCGCCGTAGCTCGGTGATGCTCGGCGCAGCGTCCGTTCGAGCCACCATAGCCCACACCGGCATTTCACCGTCGACCCGCACCTCCACCCCGCCATGGCCGCCGCCGTTAGCTCTAGGGTCGGCAATAGGTCCGACCATGCGGCTCAATAGGTTCGCCAGGTCATGTAGGTCATACCATGATGACCTCACCGCCGGCGAAGCTCGCCGTCGACGAGCCGCAGCCGCGCAGTGCCCAGCAGCGCCGCTGCTCTGCTCCGTGTCACTGACGTGTGGGGTCCCCTGACCACTGGGTCCCACCGGTCAGCGACAGCAGTGTTGTAGGCTAGTTCAAATATTCCAGTTTTTGATTTGTTTTGTTATTTTTGTATCTTTAGTTTGGTAGCTCCTAAAATTTTGAAATAAATATGATTGTGTTGCTTAGGAAGTGTAGTATTTGGGAAAAATATGTTCTTGGCTTCAACAATAGAAATTTCTGGAGATTTAAATAGGGATTTCAAATGTGCTTTTGAATGCATTCAAATTTGTTTATTTTATATCTAGAGTTCCTGTGCTCCAAAAATTATGAAATTTTTGTGGTAAGCTAGTCTTAGTATATGTGAACCCTGGTAAAAATTTGAGGACTAGTGCATGTGTAGATCTATAGTTATAGTTTTTTCTTTTATAAATAGTTAATCCTTGCATGAATTTTTATAAATTAATTATGAGTCCAAAATTCATGAAATTTGTTGGAGGTGATACTAGTACCATATGGATGTAAGGAAAAATAAGAAATCTGTTGCTTGACACTTTTCAATAGGATTTTCCATTTATGCTATTTCAAGCCTTGCTTCCTTATCATTTTTGTATAGAATGTTCTACTTAGTAAAATGACATGAAATTTTTATAGTAGTCCTTTGATAGCATTAGTAAAGCTCTGTAAATTTTTGAGAATTTATTAAGCACATCTGATATATATTTATTATTTAACCTAGATATCTAAATAAAATAATAAAGGCAATTTAATAAATAGTTTGGACTTTGCCATCATATTATCTTAACTATATTTGGTATGCTTAAACTGTTGGTAGGTTCTAGTTTGTCAAATTTTGAATGATTACATAAAGTAGAAGTATTCTTACTTTATATTGCATGTTAAATAGTTTCCGGACTGATTCTAGAATATGATGAGTTGCATGTTGAAACTGATGTAGACTGTAAAAATGGTTAATAACAAAGTTGTAGAGAATTTGATAAGCTTTCCAGAAAGTCCAGGATCACTGTTTTTGGATTTGTAGAACTCCAGTTATGAGTGAAACAAGTAGCTGCTATTTTATGGTGTAGTCTATGCATTGTAGAAATAGTTAAGTAGTAATCGAGAAGAGATATGCACCTACTCAACAACGCGATGCACTTGTTAACATTATGCATTCGTAATACTCATACCATACTCATGCATCTAGGATCGGAGGAAGAGATCACGTTGCTGGAATTCGAAGAAGCAGAGGAAGGGAACCCACAGGAGGATCCGCAAGCCGCAGCTCCCGAAGGCGTGGAGCAGAACCCTGAAGAGCTTCCGGAGTGCCCTGACCATCGCCCTACTTCCTTTCTGCGAGGCAAGCCCCAGAGCATTATAAGTCTCCCAGTAATTTACAAATGTTTAATTACGTAATTATGATTGATGCATTAGGTTATAAGAGTTGAATGAAACCACTTGATGCATGTACATTCCTTGTCCAGAAATTACACCTTTAACCGGTATAGGTCCAGGATCGAATATATGCTTAGCCATGCTTAGACCGGTAGAAGTCGGGTGATTCCCTGTCACCTGTGAGATATAGGTGGATACCGGAGCACAGTTGGTTATAATTGTTATCATGGAAGAGAACCATGGTTAATGTAAATGGAGACCGGGTGGGATATCGATAGAAAAGCAACAAGGCATGGAGGTCTTGGGTGTGGATCTATCCCCGTCTGTGTCGATCAAGGACCATACCGTTGTTGGAACTTCTGACAAGATTGAACGCATGCCTCTCACTTAGCTGGCCGGATAATTCGTTCCGACCGCGAAGCCGAGTAATTCAACTCAGGCCGGGAACCGTTTTATTGTGCGCTCCTTCCGGGGAACGATCAGACTGAGCCCAAGGGCAGGCTTGGCCTGAGCATCCTGGCATCTGGTGTTCCAGATTGTGCGGCGCGGTACGGACCCGCGAAATGTGTATCTGAGTTGTACCAAAGGTGACCTAAGACTATCGTGGCTGGTAGATCTGGGTTTGTGTTAGGAATAAATTCCCAGCTGGTAGAAATCGATTCGAATCGCCGTCTCTCCCGGATAGTGAGAAACTTGGCTAGCTCCAACATCGTAGCAACTATAGTATGAAACATGATGGTTCAGATGAATATGGAATTACAATACCTGCTATGGTTACTATTGTATGATTCTAAATAATATACCCCATGTTTGGCACAGGATAGTTGCTAATCTAGAAATAAATAGTTAAAATTAACTTGATAAAGGAATCACAAGTGTACAAAGATTAATTGCCTTTTTCGCAAAATGTTGCCAAGTTACGTCCACTATACGGCCTTCCATAATCCTTGGAGTCATTTTATTTCTGGTTCATGACGGGTAAGTCTAGCTGAGTACCTTCTCGTACTCAGGGTTTATTTTCCTATTGTTGCAGATGGCACTGTGTATCATGGTTATTGCAAGAGTTGCTTCTATCCCGCTGTGGATGAGGAGTAAGCCTTGGGCAGGCTTCCTTAGTAATTCCTATCTTTGCTTTTGTGGACCGTGATCTGGTTTGGCACTGTATCAAACTATGTTGGAAACTTTATCTTTGAACTTATTTGCTTCCGCTTAATTTATCAAACTCGGTTTGTAATAACTTTTATTCGTACTCTGATGATGAAAAGTATCTGTGAACTTTATGTAATATGTGACATGTATGTTGAATCCTGTACGATCTTGGTTGTTGTAAATCGTTTATCGAGACCCGTCGTGGTACTCGACGGACTACCGGGTTTATATGGGTTCAAGTATGACAGTGCAATCGCTTGCGGATTGCCATTATACTTGTATTCTTATAAATTGGTCGGTTCTACGACATCATGCTTCAAAGGTCCATCTCTTATACCTTAGCATCATTTGGTAGAAATTGACTCCTATATTTCCTATCTAAGCATATGTGCAAGCTACAATCCAAACTCTTAGCACATATGTAGGGAGAGCAATTGCTACCATTTGGAGTTTATGAAACTTGTCCATATTCTTTTACACATGGTAAATATGCTTGGGCAAGCAACATGGATTCATTTAAATCTCAATTCATATCTTTGTGAAAGGGTTGTCATCAATTACCAAAAAGGGGGAGATTGAAAGCTCTAGTTTGGTTTTGGTTAATCGATGAAACCCTAAGTGCTAACCTAGTTTATCAAAGTGATTATGAGATAGGTAGCACTACTCTAAGTGATGAAGCAATGGCGAAGATCATGACAATGATGATGGCATGGTGATGATCAAATGATTAAACTTGGAAAAAGAAGAAAGAGAAAAACAAAAGGCTTAAGGCAAAGGTAAAATTGTAGGAGCCATTTTGTTTCGGTGATCGAGACACTTAGCGAGTGTGATCACACTTAGGATAGATAGCCATACTATTAAATGGATTGTGTGATCCTCATCTTGTATTGGTTGTGCGGCACCCTATTGAGGGTTTGGCGTGTGATGCCAATTTGTGCGTGAACCTCCAAGTGAGTGAATTGCCACAACGAGGAGTAGCTTGCCGGCAAGCAAGTGAACCTCGGTAAAAAATCTTTGTGTTCATCATTTGATTCTGAGGTGATTGATCTTCATTGGTATTCATTCTTATGATTGATTGGCTCCTTCCTAGACACGGCGGTATAAACAAATTGATCACTCTCTTTACATTGCCGCAAACTAGTTGTCAAGCTCTTTAGTGTAGCTAGTTGTGAGAGCTTATTAGTTTGGTCAGTGTGGCTCTTTAGTTAGCCTTTGAGAGCACACTAACTTAGTATAGTGACATAGCTATTATGTGGATAAAAACTATATAAACTAGAATTGTGGTAGGTGGCTTGCTATTTATAATAGGCTAGCGCAACACTTGCTTCACATCATAATTGTCTAACCGATTTGTTAAGTGTTGTTGTAGAATTTTTTTAATAGGCTATTCACCCCCCCTCTAGTCATTGGGACCTTTCTAGTGGTATCAGAGCCGAGGTCACCGTGATTTGAGGCTTAACAACATTCGGTGTAAAAATGGCTCAAATCAACAACACCAAGAAGCCACCCCAATTTGATGTCACAAATTATCTGTATTGGAAATCAAAGATGACCATACATATCAAGTCAATCAATAGAAAAGTGTGGAAGGTGGTAGAAACCAAAATTGAGATTGGTGATTCGAAGAATCCTACCGTGGCCGAAGAAGTGCTTCTCTAAAACAATGACATTGCTCTAAGTGCCATTCATGATGTAATTGATGAGAGAACATTTGAGCAAATCAAGAATATTGAGATGGCTCATGAGGCTTGGAAGAAGTTGGAAGAATCATTTGAGGGCACTCAAGCCGTGAAGGGTGCAAAGGAATACATTCTCAAAGAGAAGTTTACAAGCTTCAAGATGAAGAAGGATGAGAGTGTGCCAGAGATGTTCCATAGGCTTCAAGTGCTTGTCAATGATCTCAAAGCACTTGAAGAAGATGTGAAGGACAAAGACTTTTCCCACAAGTTCTTGAGATGTTTGCCTTCAAGATTTAGCACTTTGGTCACTATTCTAGTGAGGAGCGGTTTGGACACCATGATACCAAACCAAGTGTTGGGAGATATAATGACCGATGATACATATAGAGACGATGATGAGAAGGAAGAAAAGAAGGAAAAGAAAGATGAGAAGAAGAAGAGTGTGGCATTCAAGGCCACATCATCCAAGGGCAAGGCAAAATAAGAAACATCAAGTGAAGATGATGGCTCATGGGATGATGATGATGATGATGATGAGAAGATGGCTCTCTTTGTCAAAAAATTTGGCAAGTTCATGATGAAGAAAGGGTAGCGTGCTAGAAGAAAGAAATCTTCATCCAAGAACAAGGAAGAGTCAAGAAGCTGCTTCAAATATGGAAGCAAAGATCATCTTGTTGCTCAATGTCCATACAATAGCGACAATGATGATGACAAGAAGAAGAAGAAGGACAAGAAGGAAAAGAAAGATAAGAAGGACAAGATGACCTTCAAAAAGAAGAAGGGTGGTTCATATGTGGTCACTTGGGATAGTGATGCTTCCTCAAGTGATGA
Organism: Miscanthus floridulus; assembly: GCF_019320115.1. Taxonomy (NCBI): domain Eukaryota; kingdom Viridiplantae; phylum Streptophyta; class Magnoliopsida; order Poales; family Poaceae; genus Miscanthus; species Miscanthus floridulus. The sequence goes on from NW_027097336.1 coordinate 38,268, forward strand.
TGATGATAGTGATGATGACAAGACCACTAAGAAGAAGGCATTTGCAAGCATTGCAATCAATGAGAAGTCTTCTCTCTTCGACACATGCTTCATGGCTAATGCCACTAAGGTATAAAATTGTGATGATGGAAGTGATGAGGAACATGATAATGAAAATAAAAATGAAAATGAAAGTGATAGTGATGATGATGAACCTACTAAGGATGAACTATTAGACATGCTAGAAGATGCTAGAGAACACTTTGACATCAAGAGAAGGTAATGCAAAAGCTTGCATAAGGAACTAAAATCCCTTAAGCAAGCATTTGATGAGCTCAATGCATCTCATGAGAGGCTAGAGGAAGCCCATGAAAAGCTTGGGAAAGCTCACAAAAAGCTTGAAAAGGCTCATTCCTCTTTGCTTGATGAGCAAAATAAAAAGAAGCATATTGAGACTTGTAATGTAGGCTTAACTTGTGATATAATTGATGAATTATTATCTATGCCTATCATTGTTCCTCCCACTAACCCTTCTTGTAGTACTTCTACTTTCACCTCATCTAGTAGTGATGGTTTTACTTGTGATGCCTTACTAATGGTTGAGAATGAGAACCTCAAGAAGGAGGTCAATAAGCTCACTCACACCTTAGCTAAAGCCTATGGTGGTGAGGACCGCTTGCTTATATGCTTGGGTAGCCAAAGAGCTTCTCTCTACAAAGAGGGATTGGGCTATAACCCCAAAAAAGGCAAGGCGGCTTTTCCTCCTCACAAGACTAGTTTTATGAAGAACAATAGTCGGTTTTGCACTAGTTGCAAGCAAGTTGATCATAAAGAGCATGAGTGCAAGAACAAGAGCAAAAATGCTAATGTATCCTTAATTAAGATTAATTCTTTCTATGTGCTTACTAAGGGTACAAATGGTGTGAAGGCTAAGTTCATTGGTAAACCATGGATGGGCTCAAAGAAGAAAGCCATTTGGGTACCAAAGAGCTTAGTAACTAACCTTCAAGGACCCAAGCAAGTTTGGGTACCTAAAAGAAATTGATCTTCTTTTGTAGGTCAATTACAAAACCAGAGGAAGGCATTGGGTTCTTGATAGTGGGTGCACTCAACACATGATCGGTGATGCAAGAATATTCAACTCAATCAACACCAATGACAATGATGGTTATGATAGTATCACATTTGGTGACAATAGCAAAGACAAGGTCAAAGGGCTTGGTAAGATTGCAATATCCAATGATATGAGCATATCCAATGTATTGCTAGTAGAGAGCTTGGACTTCAATTTGCTATATGTGGCTCAATTATGTGATCTTGGATTCAAATGCATATTTGAGGTAGATGATGTAGAGATCATAAGTGTTGATGGCTCTAATTTGATCTTCAAAGGATTTAGATATGAGAATCTATACTTGGTTGATTTCAATGCTAGTGAAGCTAAATTATCTACATGCTTGTTCACTCAGTCTAGCATGAGTTGGTTATGGCATAGAAGGCTTAGTCATGTTGAAATAAAACAATTGAATAGATTGATTAAGCATGACTTGGTTAGAGGCTTAAAAGATGTGTTTAAGAAGGATAAGCTTTGTAGCTCTTGTCAAGCTAGCAAATAACTTGGAAACACCCATCCTAAGAAAAGCATGATGAGCACTAGTAAAGCATTTAAGTTATTGTACATAGTTTATTTGGGCCAACTCAATACACTAGCATTGGTGGTAACAAATATGGCTTTGTGATAGTAGATGATTATACTAGATACACTTGGGTATTCTTTCTAGTGGACAAAAGTGATGTGTTTGCAACATTCAAATCATTTGTCAAGGGCATTCACAATGAGTTTGAAATAACCATAAAGAGAGTTAGAAGTAATAATGGTAGTGAGTTTAAGAACACTAGAATTGATGAGTTGTGTGATTAATTTGGAATTAGACATCAATTCTCGGTCAAATACACTCCACAATCAAATGACCTTGTTGAGAGGAAGAATAGAACACTCATTGATATGGCAAGGTCTATGCTTAGTGAGTATAATGTGAGTCAATCTTTTTGGGCCAAAGCTATCAACACGGCTTGCTATTGTAGCAACCGCCTCTATTGTCACCCATTGAAAGAGAAGACACCATATAAGCTCTTGAATGGTAGAAAGCCCAACATTGCATATTTTTGGATCTTTGGTTACAAATGCTATATCTTGAAGAAAGGCACTAGATTGGGCAAGTTTGACAAGAAATGTGATGAAGGATTCCTACTTGGTTATTCCACTACAAGCAAAACATATAGAGTTTAGAATTTGGATAGTGGTACTCTTGAGGAAGTTCATGATGTTGAATTTGATAAAACCAAGAGTTCACAAGTAGAGAATGAGAACTTGAAAGATATAAGAGGCATTCAACTTTCAAATGCCATGAAGAATATGAATATTAGTGAATTGAGGCATAGGTAAGTGAATGATGATGAAGATGATCAAGTGCAAGTGCTCCCTAACTCAAATGTGCAAGATGATACAAATCAAGTTAGTACAAGTGGCTCTCATGATAATGAACAAGATCAAGTGGCTAGTATATTATCTCAACCTAATGATCAAGAAAGTGCAAGCAATCAAGTTCCAATCCTCCAACCAACCAATGTTGCAAGAGATCATCCATTGGACACTATAATTGATGATATTTCTAGAGGTGTACAAACAAGATCAAGATTGGCTTTATTTTGTGAGCATTTCTCATTTGTATCATCCATTGAACCAAAGAAGATAGATAAAGCATTGAAGGATATTGATTGGATGAATGCTATGCATGAAGAATTAAATAATTTCACAAGAAATCGAGTATGGGAATTAGTGGAAAGACCAAAGAGACACAATGTGATTAGAACCAAATGGGTCTTTAGAAACAAGCAAGATCAAGATGGGATAATAGTAAGGAACAAAGTAAGATTGGTAGCACAAGGCTATACACAAGTTGAAGGTCTTGACTTTGGAGAAACATATGCCCCAATTGCTAGATTGGAAGCAATTAGAATCTTGCTAGCCTATGCTTGTGCCCACAATATCAAGCTCTATTAAATGGATGTAAAGAGTGTATTTCTCAATAGGTACATCAATGAAGAAGTATTTGTTGAGCAACCTCCCAGTTTTAAAGATGACAAGAAGCCCAATCATGTGTACAAGTTGAAGAAGGCATTGTATGGCTTGAAGCAAGCACCTAGAGCATGGTATGAGAGATTGAGGGACTTCCTACTCTCTAAAGGGTTAATAATGGGCAAGGTTGACACCACTCTTTTCATCAACAAGATTGGTAAAGACTTGTTTGTGTTGCAAATTTATGTTGAGACATCATATTTAGATCAACCAATCAAGACTTTTATGAAGAGTTTGGAAAGATGATGGCTAATGAGTTTGAGATGTCCATGATTAGAGAGTTAAGTTACTTCCTTAGTCTTCAAATCAAGCAATTAAAGAATGGTACTTTTGTGAGTCAAAGCAAGTATATCAAGGACATGATCAAGAAGTTCAGCATGAGTGATAGTAAAGTCATTAACGCACCAATGAGAACAAATGACAACTTGGATAGTGATACAAGTGGCAACATGGTGGATCAAAAATTGTATCAGTCTATGATTGAAAGCCTACTCTATGTGACCGCATCAAAGCCGGATGTCATGTTTAGTGTATGCATGTGTGCAAGATTTCATGCCTCGCTAAGAGAAAGTCATTTGAAGGCTACAAAGAGAATATTGAGGTACTTAAAGCATACACAAAATGTTGGTTTATGGTATCCCAAAGGAGCAAAGTTTGAGCTAGTTGGTTACTCCGACTCATTTTATGGTCATCATAGAAGCAAAATAGTGTTACATTATCAACCGCCGAAGCCGAATACATATCCGTCGGTAGTTGTTGTGCACAAATACTTTGGATGAAGGTCACTTTGAGTGACTTTGGAATCAAGTTCAAGAAAGTGCCATTGCTATGTGACAATGAGAGTGCAATCAAGTTGACCAACAATCCGGTTCAACATGCAAGAATAAAGCACGTTGATGCCTGCCACCATTTCATAAGAGATCACCAACAAAAAGAAGACATTTGCATTGAGAGTGTAGGCACCGAGGACCAACTTACCGATATATTTACCAAGCCATTGGATGAGAAAATGTTTTGCAAGCTAAGGAATGAGTTAAACATATTAGATTTCTCAAATATGTGTTGATGCACCCCCCACTCATATGACATGCCTATCCTTCGAGCAATCCAAGGTAAAAGTTAATTGGCATGGCATACATCCTTGCTAAGGATATATTTAGTGCATCTAGACATCTTTCATATTTAATAGGCTCATTTATGAAAATCAAATAAATTTGATGATTATATGGTACCACTATTGCTTCTATGCTTATTTTGATCTAGTGGTAGCATATAACATGTTTGTGGGCTTGTAAACCTAATGTTTAATCTAGAAAATAAGCTCTAAGTGTTTAACTCAACATGGTACAAGATAACCCTTATTTGGAGGTGTGAAGAAGCTTGTCCTTGGATCAAACCGAGTTAAATATTTTTGGTAAATGATCTAGATTGGACCAAATTTAGGAAAATATTTCTCACCCCATTGATTGACATCGATAATCTCAACCTATCTATATTTTGAATATTTGTGGTCATTGATGACAAAGGGGGAGAAAAACAAAGATATTAGTACATGGGAAGAAAAACATAGATATTAGTGTACTAAGATTATGAAAAGACAACAAAGGGGGAAAACTTGACATAGGGGGAGAGATATGACAAAGGAAATGGATCAATTAAAATTTTGAGCACACAAATAGGGGGAGCAAGCTCATGGACTTGTATGGTGCATTTGAATGTGCATTTCATATGTTTGCTTGCATAGCACAAGTTTTAAATTTCAATATCCATGCTTGTATGGTGTATGCTAGTTGTAGGTTTGAATGATAAAATGAAAATCTAGCATGCATGGGTTATCTAGTGATTTCATTTCCAAGTGTTTCCAAGTGGTATCGAGCTAACCATGGTGCTAAGGATAGTATAATGGTGCACTCCGATTGGTATCACGCTTCAAAGGTCCATCCCTTATACCTTAGCATCATTTGGTAGACATTGTCTCCTATATTTTCTATCTAAGCATATGTGCAAGCTACAATCCAAACTCTTAGCACATATGTAGGGGGAGCAATTGCTACCATTTAGAGTTCATAAAACTTGTCCATATCCTTTTATACATAGTAAATATGCTTGGACAAGCAACATGGATTCAATTGAATCTTAATTCATATCTTTGTGAAAGGGTTGTCATCAATTACCAAAAAAGGGAGATTGAAAGCTCTAGTTTGGTTTTGATGAATTGATAAAACCCTAAGTGCTAACCTAGTTTATCAAGTGATCATGAGATAGATAGCATATTCCAAGTGGTGAAGCAAATGAAGACTATGACATGATGATGGTGATGCCATGGTGATGATCAAGTGCTTGGACTTAAAAAAAAGAAAGAGGAAAAACAAAAGGCTCAAGACAAAGGTATAAATGGTAGGAGCTATTTTGTTTTGGTGATTGAGACATTTAGTGACTGTGATCACATTTAGGATTGATAGCCATACTATTAAGAGGGGTGAAACTCATATCGAAATGCGGTTGTCAAAGTGCCACTAGATGCTCTAACTCATTGCATATGTATGTAGGATCTAGTGGAGTGCTAACACCCTTGAAAATGTTTGTGAAAATATGCTAACACATGTGTATAAGGTGATACACTTGGTGATTGGCACATTTAAGCAATGGTGAAGAAGATAGAGTTAAAAAGGAGTTAGTCATACTGGTCACGCTGTGACCGGACGCTGGTCTCAGTAGGACTGGTGTGTCCAGTCAAATGACAGTGCAAAGACGCTGGCGTCGGTCTCTGACCAGACACTGGGTCACTTAGTGACCGGACACTGGAGGGTTGCGTCCGGTCTGGCCGAATTGGCAGCGCACAAAACAGTCATCGTGTGACCGGACGCTGGGTGAGTCCAGTCGTGAAAAGTCATCTCTGGATGCTTACTGGAAACGATCGGACGCTGGAGCTCAGTATCCGGTCACTTCACAGCAGCACGTTCGGTCATCACTTGACCGTTGAGATCGGGCGATTAACATTTGAAGAGAGGGGACATATGGCATGCATCGCGTGACCGGACGCTGAGGTCCAGCGTCCGGTCAATATGACCGGAGCGTCCGGTCACCCCGTGTTGTGCCTAGTGAAGGGGTACAATGGCTCTATTTCGTGGGGGCTTCTATTTAAGTTCCATGGCTGGCTCAGGCTCACTCTCTTAGCCATTTGCATTGACATAGCAACCTTGTGAGCTTAGCCAAAGCCCTCCCACTCATCTCCATCATTGATTCATCATCTTTGTGAGATTGGGAGAGAATCCAAGTGTATTGCTTGAGTGATTGCATCTAGAGGCACTTGGTGTTCGTGTTTCGCTACGAAATTTGCTTGTTACTCTTGGTTGTTGCCGTCACCTAGACGGCTTGGAGCTATGAGGATCATCGAGCGGAGGGCGGTGATTGTCTTTGACTCCGATCGTGGTGATTGTGAGGGGTTCTTGACCTTTCTCTAGTGGAGAGCCAAAAGGTACTTTAGTGAATTGCCCGTGGCTTGTGTGATCCTTATCTTGTGTTTGTTGTGCGGCACCCTATTGAGGGTTTGGTGTGTGATGACAATTAGTGCGTGAACCTCTAAGTGAGTGAATCGCCATAACGAGGAGTAGCTTGCTGGCAAGCAAGTGAACCTCGGTAAAAAATCTTTGTGTTCATCATTTGATTCCGAGGTGATTGGTCTTCATTGGTATTCATTCTTGTGATTGATTGACTCCTTCCTCGACACGGCAGTATAAACAAATTGCTCACTCTCTTTATATTACCATAAACTAGTTGTCAAGCTCTTTAGTGTAGCTAGTTGTGAGAGCTTGTTAGTTTAGTTAGTGTGGCTCTTTAGTTAGCCTTTGAGAGCACACTAACTTAGTGTAGTGACATAGCTATTTTATGGATAGAAACTATATAAACTAGAATTGTGGTAGGTGGCTTGCTATTTTTAATAGGCTAGCACAACACTTGCTTCGCCTTATAATTATCTAACCAATTTGTTATATGTTGTTGTAGAATTTTTAATAGGCTATTCACCCTCCTCTAGCCATTAGGACCTTTCACACATGCAGTATGAATTAAATGATTAAGGGTGTATAGGACAACAAGGAAGATCACATGCTATAATTGCCTTAAACTCTTATCCTTCTTCAACTCCAAAACTTCAAAGGAACTCCTTCTTGATCAACACGTATAGCTCACCGATTGGACAAGATCATAAAGCACCACACAAGCATCCATGCAATCATACACGAAGCAAATAATAGAACTAAATTAGAACAGTACATCAAACATAATAAACAATAAGTAAAAAAGTTTTAAAGATGTTCTACACGTTACTACGAACACACAGACGCGAAAGCACTCTAATCGGAGCTATAACGAAAAAGTTATGAATTAAACAAGATTTTCTTTAATAAAATAATAAATTAAATCTAATCTCGAATTTCAAATTTTAAAAATATATTTAACAGTAGCTTGAACATGTAGATTACTCAATTACGAATCTAACGCAACTTGAATGGATCAAAACGGAGTTAAAATAGAGATTTTATGGCCTAAATAAGACAAATGGCAAAACTGTAAATAGATGAAAACATATTTTGGATCTAACCGAAGAAACTATGTTTTCAAAAGAAAACGTATTTTGAATCTAACAAAGGGATTTTACGCTTTTTGAAAGAGAAAACATATTCTGAATATACTAGAAAGAAACTACGCTATCAGGGTAGGAAAACGTATTCTGGAAGTGCGCCATGGACTACGGGTTATATTACGCGAAACTGCAGGGGCTCTTTTGCAAATAAACCCGGTGAAGGGGTACAAGCAATCTTGGACCGTTGGATTGAATCTGGATGGCCTAAATTAGAAAGGAGGGGGAGAGTCACCGATCGGGGAAGAAAACCGATGCGGCGGGGCTCCATTATCGACGACAAGAAGCTCCTCGGAGCGCTTGGTTTGGACCCTAGAGGCCACGGTTTGACGAGCCGAAAGCACAGGGAATAAGACGAGAAGACGACGAACTCATCTAGGGCCTTCTTGCGATCGATGGCGGGTTTACAACGTTGGGCAGCGCGGCGACGACAGAGACAGCGAGAGAAGGAGAAAAACTAATTTACTATACGAGGGATTTTCTAAACTAGGGGCTCCTTTTACGGTAGTTTTTTGTGCTTTGCCCAAGGAATTGATACATATTTATAGGGAGAAAAACTCCCCATATCTACATCAACTGGCAATATAATACTAATTGATGTTGCACCCTCCACATTTACTAATTTATCTAAATAATCATTAAAGCCCATTAGTAAATAAATGCATGGGCCTTTGAGATTTATTAGGATTATTGCACTGGGCTTTGAGAGTTGGTTGGAAAATGAGATATATTATTTATTTTTGGAATTAATTAATTTTACGAATAAAATATTTCTAGAAAAGTCCAAAATTAATATTTAAGCCACGAAAATACTCCGAAACCTCCTAAAATTTAGAGAAAATTCACAGAGACACTTTGAAACATGATGAACCCAAATAAAGTATTTGAAGCTCATGAAAGATTGTTGAAAACTTGGAACATAAATATTAAGGTGAAGGAGGTAGGAATTAAATTTTAGAAAGAAGCTGAAAATTTCCTAGAGATAGATATTCGTCTCATAGACGTATTTAAAAAATACATTTTGCATATAGAAACACAAAGTGCGACCGACATGAATACAACAAACATGTTTCTACCTCAAGATAAATTTTAATCTAATGAAAATTTATTATTTTTCCATGTTTTCGTGAGCATAAAAATATAAAATTAAATTATTTTAGCGCTATTTTAAGAGAAGCAAATTTTGAAGTGCTACACGGGAGCCAGCAACGGTTCGTAGGCGGACGAGGAGCAATGATTTCCTTGTTGGAAATGAGATTATTGACAAACGAGGGGAAACAAATAATAAAAAATAAAAGAAGGGGACACAAATAGAAAGGAGAAAAAAAAAGAAAGCAACAAAAACGTATATTGGAGATGTGGGGTATCCATCCCCGTAGCTCTCGCAAGCTAAGCGAGCGCTCTACATCTGAGCTATATCCCCATGTGTTCAACTGCTGAATTCAATATTTTAATAACAAGTGACGTTCCATACATACAGATCCACAACCCGAAGCAAGCAGTAAGGCCTCGTTTAGTTCCGAAAATTTTTCGTTTTTGGCTACTGTAACACTTTTGTTTTTATTTGGCAAAAATTGTTTAATTATAGACTATTTAGGCTTAAAAGATTCGTCTCACGATTTCTCGGCTAACTGTGTAATTAGTTTTTTTCTCGTCTATATTTAGTACTCCATGTATGTACCGTAAAATTTGATGTGACGAGAAATCTTAAAAAATTTTGGTTTTTGACTTGGAACTAAACGGGGCCTAACCTATCATCTTTTTTCGCGAGAACAGCATTACCTATATATAAATTAATTAACGCCCTTAGGTACCATTAGATGCACTAGATGACCATAGCAGTATATAGCTTTAAAAAAAATACTGGCAACATGAGGCTATGCAAGATAGTCTGAAGTTCTGAACTAACAAATGAAAGAATTCACTGAACTTTTCCCATCAGGAATTTTCCAAGCTGAAAACAGAAACACAGGGGAGTGAAGCGCAGAGCTTTAGTGGCTCTAATTCCCTTGGATACATTCTGAGAAAATAATAGCTTACTTTCTAAGCCATTTAAAGTGATAAAAAAATAACATAAATAACACCACACCCTTCCAAATTTCAAGGCACTAGCCACTAGGCACCCTGCAACTAGACCACGAGAGCCAAAGTTCTTGCGGACTTAGCTATCCGCACTCGTCGACCTTTATTTTCATCCTTTAAAAGAAATATTCTATCCTAGTTATCGAGATTCTCTACTCTATACGTATTTCTCCTACACCCATATTATTTCTATCATATACTCTATACCAACTACTCCATATTTTATTCTCCTCTCTCGCCCTTTCTTTCTTTCCCCGACTCTCAAACTCTCTGCTACAGTGTACCGCTGGCATAACAGCTGCTTTAGCACTGCGCCGTGCGGACAGCCTTAAAATCAACTACAGTCGTCGCCTTCCTTCTCAGCCATGTGCTTTGACTGCCTCATTGTGCATGTCCAAGCAAAATGCAATCCTGGAGTTGAGAGCTACTCCGTATCTGTGGCTCATTTGTCGAGTAGACACCACCAGTCTTCTTAGACACCGTCCAACTGTTGGCATGGTCAATGGTGGCATCAATCACCCCATTTCTGGGCCTTGTTTAGATCACCTTCAAATTTTAAGTTTTTTCACTCTCTCTCCATCACATCAATTTTTAGCCGCTTGTATGGAGTATTAAATGTAGATAAAAAAATTAACTAATTGCACAGTTTAGTTGGAAATCACGAGATGAATCTTTTGAGCTTAGTTGGTCCACGATTGAATAATATTTACCAAATAAGACGAAAGTGCTACTATTTATCAGGTTAATATTTTTTTGCAATTTAAACATGGCCCTGATGGCCTTAGCATGCTTTCAGCGTCAGCAACAGGGGTTCTTGGAGTCCAACATCAGCCTTTTGGCAATATCAGCAAAGAAAATCTTAGTACGAGATGCTGATGTTCCGCAATCCAGTGTGGTTAACACTGTGATGCAGCCTCACAATCAAACTGCAGGTGCTGTTAGCACTGAGTGCTCGAGACTTCATCTGCGAGAGATCTGAATAACTCATCGACAACTCAAACAGCCTAGACATGCAACATGTTCTTGCTGATTCGTGAAGAAGTACCGTTGACTAGTTTGTGAGAGAGAAAAATATTGTTCCGACTGAAAATTTACGATCGTTTACGACAAGGCACAGCCAAACGAACAGGCTGATACATGAAAAATAATCAGGAGTGCAGTAGTTGCCAGTGTGGAGCATTTCTACATAAAGAAAATTTACATTTGTGAGCTCAAAATAAGTCGGCGAAGCAGCCTTCATTCCTTTCTGCATGAAAACAGTTCTCTGCTATCTCCCCTAACAGGAGGCTTACAATTATAGCCCATTTGTTGCAATAAATATGAAATCCTTGAGCAGAAGTGGGTGCCTTCTAGCTCCTGGGCAGCTTGCAACTTGCAAGACGCTTCCTTTAGCATCAGTGTACTCCAGCCCGTGTTTAGTTGATGGAAATTTAGAAATTTGGCTATTGTAGCACTTTCGTTTTTATTTAGCAATTAGTGTTCAATCATGGACTAATTAGGCTCAAAACGTTCGTCTCGCAATTTTCAATCAAACTGTGCAATTAGTTTTTTTCGTCTACATTTAATGCTCCATGCACGTATCGCAAGATTTGATGTGATGGGTACTGTAGCACTTTTTAGGAAAACTTTTCGCGAACTAAAGAAGGGCCCAATTGAATTGTCGTAATTTTGGCAAAGTAAAAAGATACCAGCAGCACTTGCCCACACCAACATCCTCATATAATCAAATAAAAGTTTTGTGTATTGGAAACAAAATAAAATTCCTGTAAATTTTCATAGAACTTAAAGTAACACTTTAACAATTGAAAAACAGGGTATCAGAAGTTCAGAACAACCTGACCAACTCATCACGGTGTAAAGTTTTTTTTGAAAGACCATCACTGTGTAAAGTTTCCATCCGATGAAATATTAGGAGAGGTCTGTCAAGCATCAAATGCATTTAAATCAGAATAAGATAAAACAGTGATCTAGCTTAACGGGGTTGTAAACATACATGGAGGGAAAACCCAAGACCGGCCTCTTCTGTACTCATGGAACTAGGTCCTTTCCATTGCAGACTCAAATCCATAGAGAATCTGCTCCTTCACATAGAATCCAATCCTATAAATAAGATAAACAACAATTCCTCTTCATCTCTTTCGCTATTCCGTTGTCCATTCTATACATTGGGACCATTTCAAAAAGTTACATCACATCATATATAGGACCGGAGTTGCCCTTGGCCAATATGGAAAATTAGCACAAGCATGTAACATTTAAATTTCAAACTCCGGGAGACTTGATTGAAATTCGAGATACTGGAACACTGTTCCTAAATTTGCATAACAAAATTAGAGGTCTGTAAAAGTAGTGTATCATCTACAAAGATTCAGTTTGCAATAAAAAGAAAAGGAAACAAATGCAAACAAAAATTAAGCTGTTACGCAGGCAGCAGAACAAGAAAACTAGATGGCAAATACATGAACATGGAATTCATTAAAATAGTCCTTGTTTATTCTCAATCGAATTCAGTTCACACACATGGATTTATCACAACACACGGCCACATGAGGGGAACCATGTCGCACTAATGACACCACTTTTCTAGTCAAATCACGATAAACACAACGCACTAACCCGTATTTCAAACACCCCCTGCCTCATCAGACCCGCCAAAGTTCTTGAGCACCGGCGGCCACTGCAGCATCTCACACGGGTACACATCACCCAATGGCCGCGAGTCGTCAGTGTTATGCCACAGCCGCAGCAATCTCCCCGTCCTCGGGTCGAGCATCACAACCCAATCTGCCATGACAAAGAACAGCGTGCCTGTACGCTCACAGAACGCGGCAAAGCTCACAAGTTTGAAGCCACGGAGCTGGTCCGACATCTTGGCCGAGAGCTTCATGTGGGCGAGGTCACCGACAAACGCCGGGTGCATCAGCGTGCGCAGGTCCACGGGTTGCTGCTCCACCCACTTCCCAGGTGCTTGGAGAACCCAGGTGACAAGAGTGAGCTGCTCCCTGATCACGAAGAAACAAAGCCGGCCGTCCACTGTCTTGCCAATCCAGTGGTTCCCGGCGTAGAGGAGCGTTCTGGCATCAGGAAGGGGCACCGCCGACAGCGTCATCTGAACCGCGTCAACAACCATGATGTACTTCTCTTCGCCCTGCAGTTTGTACATGACATCGCCGACGACGACTGATGGGCCCTGACGGGGGACCAGGTTCCGGTGAACAGGCCCGGTGGCAGACTCCCAAGCGGAGGATACTGACGAGTAAACCAGAACCTCGAAGTGATTCGGGTCGGTGCCGAAGAGGACGACCACGACGCGGAATGCGACGCCTTCCCCCGGGACGAGCACGCAGCACGCCACCCTGTGCCCGGCGATGAAGAGGGGCGGCAGCCGAACGTACATCTTCTCCAGCGGGCTGCAGATGAGGAGCCTGAGTTCGCGGGGGTAGCCAGGGCCGAGCTCCCGCAGGAGCAGTCGCCGGTTGCGGGCGTCGACGAGGACCGCGCCGCACGCGGGCGGCACCGGGAGGAAACCGATGTCGAGGGAGAGGCCTGCGGTGGGCACGAACGGGGGCAGCGGCGACGGGCCGTAGTTGCGGAAGAAGCCGAAATGGGTAGGCGGCCTGGGGAGACATGCCGCTCCGGCGCCGGAGACGACGCGACGCCAGCGGCGGCACACCGCGGCGCAGCGGATGACGTCGCGCGGGGGCGGCAGCCGCTTGAAGACCTCCAGGAGCATGTCGTCGGGCAGTGCCGCCGCTGCTTCGCCCTCTCCCGCCGGCTCCACCTCCATCGCCTGGCCCGCGCGCTTGCACGGCGCGGAGTCGAAACCGCACGACGGAGACCCGGAGCGCTTGCGGCCGACGTCGGCGGAGGACGGCACGAGGCGCGGGCGCTTGGGGCCCTCGCGGTCGGAACAGTGTGGCGGCGACCGGGAGTTCTTGCGGCCGACGTCGGGGGAGGACAGCGTGGGGCGCGGGCGCGTGCGGCGCCCGGAGTCGAAGCAGTGTGGCGGCGACCGGGAGCGCTTGCGGCGGACGACGACGGCGGACACCATGGCGAGATGCGGCGCTGCGGGGTAGTAGAAAAATCGAATCGGGATTCGGGCGCAATGCCACGGCGCGGCGGGGTAGTAGAAGAAAATCAGGCGCAATGCCGCGGCGGCGGAAATTGGTACCTGAGGTGTAGCGGTTTTAAAGGAAGGCGAGAAGGCGGTAGCGAAAATTTTTGGGCTCCCCCGCGGCGTCTTTTCGGCTTCCCTCGCGAATTTTTGGGCAACCTCCGAGCGGGAGCGGCGCGGCGAACGGGCGGGCGGGCGTTGCGGGCGCCTGGCGGGCGGGGTTTTCTTTTGGTTTCCCCTCCCAAATTTTTGGCAACTGCCGATCCGCGGACGGCGGTCCAGGCTGGCAGGCTGCCAATGCCGTTTCCTGTATTTTGCATGCAAGCTCACCCTTGGGTTGGGCACTTGGGCTTGGGCTGCACGGGTCATCTCGCGTGCGGTTGATCTGAATCTGAGCAATCGATTTTTTTTAAAACAATCTGAGCAATCGATAGGATGCAGTCCACATGACCACATCGCCTTTGCCATGGGAAAAAAAATTGTGTGGAGCTAGTATGCACTCAAGTGTTCGTGCATACAGGCTGTAGATTTGTGCCGCGTGGACGTGCTGAAAATCCCACGAACTAACGAACGCTCCTGGCTGGCTGTAGATTTGTGCCGCGTGGACGTGCTGAAAATCCCACGAACTAACGAACGCTCCTGGCTGGCTCCTAGGATGGCAAGGGGATGTACCATTGCCGGAACGTTCTCTTTCTCGCTACGGAGAATTCATTCTATCCTTGTTCCCGTTAACTGTCTCGTGTATAGATTCTTGTCCATCTCCGTACCCATCGGACATCGGTCGGATAACATATACCCGATAAATAAGGATACTTGGGGTCGTAGTTTTACAATCGGAGACGTTTTTCTTCACCCGGGTATAAGTGTCGGAGTCTCGGAGATGCAGAGAAGAATGAGCGAGGTTGCGAGGAGGACGAGCAAAGGTGACAAAGAGACCGAACTAAGAAAGCGAGGGGCACGAGCGCTCGTGAGGCAGGCGTGCTTGTGCTGCTGGCGGAGATGGTGAGGAAAATTGAACTATGGTTCCTAGAACACATAAACTATATATATGATTGTTCAGATTTGGGCCAAAATACCTATGTTGAGCTTCTTTGGGCCTAATACTCGCATGACAGCTCAAATAGTCGGATTCTTTAACGGGTAACGGAGACGGGTAAACAGGAAACGTTCACGTACCCGCTATACTCGTCGGGGACGGATTCTTGCCCATTTAGATGCTCGCAGGTAAAGATATGATCACATCCATGTCCCCTAATGGATCAAATACCCGTCGGGTATCAGGTATCGAGGCCCCGTTGCCATCTTGGCTATACCCCCACGCGAACGCACAAACGGCTCGCAATTCTCAGCTGCAGCTGTCACAGAACCGTCCAATTTATAAGAGCACAAGTATAATAGTGTAACACCCCGGTGTTATGCCTGCATTTAGGCATTGCTAATCATACATATCGTGCATCATCAAGCATCCTATTTATACATGCGTAATCTTGCATATAACAACTGAAACATTACTTCGAAACATACGAAACATGTTGTGAAAAGTAAATGATGCATACACTTATTAGAGTTGTTTTGCTCTGATTCTTGCTTGCTAGTTGAGTAGAAACTGTTGGGTATGCTTGTAAATCATCTAGAATTGTTTAGCACAATTTTTGGAGCAAAGTTTGTATTCAAATTAATTCAAAATTTTGCTTCCAAAGTAATTTCCCAAAATTAGGGTTTTGAGTTAAAATTTAACTTTGATTCTATAATTTAAAATCTAGATAGAATTGGACTTTGGTCATAAAAGCAAAGTTGTAGGGAATTAAATTCTAAGCAACTTTCATTTTTGGTACATTTTTAAAAGAGGTCATTTTCTTGCTCAAAATAATGTTTAAAAGTGGGCATTTAAAAATATCTTGAAAATATAATTTGAAAATCTTCATTTCCTTTTTCCTGGGCCGCCGCCTCGTTTCTCGGCCCGCAGCCGAAGCCGGCCCAGTGAAGCTCCGCGCCCACCGCCCTCTCCCTCGCCCCGCGCTTGGCCCAGCTGCGCTTCGTCGGCCCAGCCCAGCGCGCTGGCCTGCCTCAGCGCTCGCTCGCCCGCTGGCACGCCGCGTCGTGTCCCGACCGCGTCAGGGCGCGCTCGCCGCGTGGCCGCCCTGCGCTGGCAACGCCCGCCGCGCGGCAGCCACGGCCTGACTCCACCTCCACCGTCCCAGCCGTTGCGGCTCGACGTGGCGTACGCGCTGGCACCACCCGCGCCATCGGGAGGGCTTGCCGCCGGTGAGCACCGGCCGGCGAAGCGCCTCCCCTGCTCTCGGTCACTGACCAGCGGGGCACAGCCGCAGTGGCGTGGCCTTTGCTAGGCCGAGCTGGGCCAGGCTGGCTTGGGCCGAGCCCCGAGCCAGGCCACCGCTCGCCCCTTTCGCTCGGACTAAGCAGGCCGATTTTGGCCGTGGGCCAGTTCGTTTCCACGGGCTGGCCCAGTAACGTTTAAATGATTTGATTTCCATTTATTCTTTATTATTTGAAATCAAAAATAGTTTGAAAAATGTTTGAATGATCAAACTTGCTCCAAATTTGTTGATACAAAATTTGCTAGGTTCCTTATCACCAGATCTACTTGGGAAAATTATTGCATGTCATGTTTGGGATACTTTTCTGTAGGATTTTAATTAATCATGGATATTGCTGATAACTTGAAAAATATGTAGAAAAATCTATAGTCTGTAGAAAAATATGATTTCAAGTTTGTTAATCTTCTTAGGTCATGTACTTCCTAGGAAAAATATGTTTCATGCATGTGCTGTGGAAAACTTTGGAGGTGTAGTTCAAGTGCCTTTAATGGCTGATTTTTGTTATTTTTGCTAGAGAGCAAACTTTGTATAAAACATGCATGTGGTAATTTTTGTACAGTCATTATATGCTATTAAGAACCTAGGAAAAATACTAATTATGTTGTTTGACACTTTTCATAGTACAAAGTAATTTCATGCTCATTTTGATGCTATAGCTTGTCATTTTTGTGTAGGATAGTTTACTTATCCAAATGCCATGAAATTTTTATGATAGTCGGTTTAGGGTAGTATTGTGCTACTGTAATTTTCTCAGATTTTTATAAGCATCAGAAATATAGATTTCTGTTGTAGCCCTAGTTTAAAAGGAAATAAAATAATTCTCTTTAATACAAGATTAGTTAATAATAATAGCTTTGGTGTATCTTTGAAGCATTTGATAAGGGTGTTGACTTAAACATATTAGTAGTAGAAGAGAATGCAGTAGATGACATGTGCTTGTATTATAGTTTCGTGGATGATGTTGACTACCTTGCATTTAAACATATCCATTGCATTCATCTCCTTCGATGCACCGTTTGCATAATCACTTACGCGCATTGCATCATACAGGATCGCAAACCGAGAACCCAGTCGTCATACCCGAGGAGTCCGAGGAGCAGCTCGAGGTGCAGCAGGAAGTGCCAGAAGCCAACGAGGAGGACGTTGAGGAACTTCCGGAGTGCCCCGATCACCGTCCGAGCTCCTTCGAGAGAGGCAAGCCCCGGAGCATTTTTCTCCCGGTTTGCAATGATTTAATTAAATACTTTACTTTAAAGTAATGCATTACGTTCAGGAGTTGTTTGCAACCGTTGCTGCATTATACCTTGCTTACCTTTGTTATACTATATCCTTGTTACCCTGGTATCCGTAGTCGAGTCAATGCTTAGCTGGCTTAGACCGGTAGAAGTCGAGTGATTTCCTGTCACCTGCGAGCTATAGGTGGTTACCTGGATCTGCTTGGATGACTATGAAGTCATAGTATAACTAAGTGTTAAATGAAGTTGAGACCGGACGGAGACTTGCAGAGTTTTGGACTGTAGTGTTTCTGTCTGTGTCGATTAAGGACTGACCGTTGTTGGGCCTCGAGTCATGTTGAACGCATGCCTTACATTTAGCTGGCCGGATAAAGTACCTTCCGACCGCGAAGCTGGGAGATTTTTCGGGCCGAGTGGATTGCCCGCAACGCACTATGCCGGAGCAGGTGTGGTAGGACACGGGGGCGGGATGATAAGGCCAAAGTGCAGTCGGTCGGCCCCCGGGTACATGTGGTTCCTAGCAAACTCGAGATTCCTGGAAAGTTGACTCGGTGATCAATATCTCACTTTAGCGGGTGAGTGAGGTTTGTGTAAGGAATAAATCACCAGCTGGTTAGGAATCGATTCGAATCGCCATCGCTCCTGGATAGTGAGCACTTGACTTGAGTTACTTCATCGTAGTAAATGTTATGGAACACTTGGACAGTTATAATGAATATGACAGTATGGAAGTTGTTTAATGATCATTGGTTATCATTATCTGCTTAATCACATGTTTACTCTAGTATAGGTGCAAACCTAGTGGACAGGTTAATAATAACTAACTTGGCGATAATGCTGTTAGAAAGGTTCTTGAAATGTTAAAATGCTTCTTTTTGCAAATGAGTCAGCTACCCTACTATAAAGCCCTTCATAATCCTTGGTGTCACTTATTTTCGGTTATGTCGGGTAAGTCTAGCTGAGTACCTTCTCGTACTCAGGGTTTTATTCCCACTTGTTGCAGATGGGCAGATGTATTACAGCTACTGTATCAACTGCCTGTATCCTGCGATGGGTGATGCTTAGGACCATGGGCGTGGTCATTCCTTATGTCTCATCTGATGCTTTTGTTGGAGATGATCATTCGCTGGCACTATATTTAAACTCCGCGTGAGTGTGTGTGTGGTTTGAACCAATGACTTCCGCTACTTTTATTCGAACTGGTTTTGTAATAACTATGTTAAAACTCTGATGTACCCGTGATGCAAACTTTTATGTAATATGTGATGGTGACCGCTAAACTTATTACGATCATGGCTGGGACACGAGTTGGTTTGAAATCCTTCGTGATTTCACGGACTACCGGGTTATACGGGCTTAAGTTTGTTCAATCGTCTGCTCTGGTGGATGATTTTCTTACTTAATTTCGTATAATTGGTCGGTTCTGTTATAGCTGGTATCAGAGCATGGTTTAGCGTGTTACTGTTCACAAGTGTATTTAAAACAAAAAGGCATTTGGAAAACGTGCTTTTAAAAACTATAAAGTGTGCCAGTGATCATATCCTTTATGCCCAGTTAAGGACTTTAGGTGGCTTAATTAAGTACTGACTGGGGTTCTTGCATCATATTTCTCTTTCGTCACTCATACGGCGTGCTATTGTATGAGTGCCACTTGTTTGAGTGGTAATGAATGGATCATTTGCCTCTACGCCTCGGTAAGTGTGAGTTGTGAGAGCATGATCGGATACACCGCCGATCTAGGGTGAATGATTATATGATGCTGGAGTAATTACATGTTCTACGCATGTTTTACAACAGTATCTCATGTATGGGTCTTCCGTCTGTGGAGGCGATGCCATCAATAGGACGATGGTTCGGGTAGTTACTACCGTTATACACGTATCTGGGGATCCATGTAGAGCGTGTAGATAAAATTTTACTGCTTTTATGCATTCATTGGGAATTGGGCTGAAATGAATCTTCTGCAGGTACATAACAACGCTATCGTGTAGAACGTATTAGCTACGTAATTGAGAGATCGTTGTTATGCCACCGAATTCGTCGTTAGAAATTATTTATTTCCTAAGTTTGTGAGAACGTACGACATGTACATACATCATGTTACTTGTGCATCTCATTCATCTCATGCATTCCTCCCCTTATAAATTGATTATCTCATTTTGATAAAAGTTGTATCACCTAAAATATGTTTCCCCGAAGTAATAAGAGAACTTTTGCTACAGATGGCCCGCACGAAGCAGACCGCCCGTAAGTCCACCGGAGGAAGAGCACTCCGACGTCCGTTGGCCCTGAGGGAGCACCGCACCATGGACACCTTCTTGAGCGAGTTTGGCATGCCAACTTTGCTTTGGAGAGTGCTCCATGATGTGGGGTACCCAGAGGGTCAAGAGCCGGTGTACTCTTGGAATGAGAGCCAGTTGGCAGATGATGGACTTGCAGTGGTGGAGATCACGGTTCCTGCTCTCGGTGATGCTCCAGATTGGGATGGTTGGCATTTGGAGTTTGAGGGTCGCACTCCAGCTGAGGGTGCAGAGGGAGCAGCCTTCCGTGTCATCAGGGACATTATGAGCAGATTTCCTAGTGAGCTTGCAGCGGCTTTAGCTGGTACTTTTCCCAGGGATGATCCTCGCGATGCCATTTGGGTTCAGCCTCAGGGAAGTGCATTGGTCAGAGGTCCAGCTGAGGGACAGGCTAGCGACAACTAGGCAATGAGTGCTATGTTCACCGCCATCAGAGCATATGAGGGTCTCGAGAGTACCTACTGGACTTTGACTGGCTTGCGCAGTGAGGATAAGCAAAAAGGGAAGAAGCAGAAGAAGAGACAGGCTCGAGCTATAGCTAGCTTGTAGGAGCAGTTGGCTGATATGAACTTACAGCGAGATCAGGCGGTTGAGAGAGGTGATAGAGCTATGCAGCGAGTGCATATGTTGACTCAAGCCAACAACAATGCAGACCGCATGATTGGACAGTTGGTTCAGGAAAGGAATGAAGCCTGGAACGCAAGAAACCTTCTGCTGCAGAGGGTCGATGAGCTAGAGGAATACAATGGCAACCTGCACGAGGAGTTTCACGCACTCTATAATGGGGTTGGCCCATATGCTCCACCGAATGCCGCTGGCATGGACATCGACGACGACGACCAGGATGAGCCTATAGTTTCACCTGGAGGCGATGGTGACGTCTCCGATCCCGACGATGGCCCCGAGGAGTAGGCTAGTTGCCTTGCGCTAGTATCTAGGTCTTGTCGCGATGACCTTTCTTTTGTTGGCATGTAATCTATCGTATGTTGCTTCGAACGTATGAGACTTGGCATGTGGTTGGAACTTGAATTTTAAATGCGATATCTGAACGCATAAAAAGTCCAGTGTATGTATGCTGGCAATGTGATTGTATGGACGCGATGTTTGCCGTTTAAGTATTTCGATTAAGTGCTATTGTTTTAATTGGATTGCGATTGTTGTGCCTCTGTTTTATTGTATGAATTTATTCTCTCCAGTAAATTCAGTACGGCATAAGTTTTCCTTCACTCGCAATTATTACAGCTTCACTCAATCGTTACTTGTTGCTGAAATATGCAGATGACAAACACTCGCCGAACCACGTATGAAGCCGCTGAGCCCGGTGCTAACGGTACGGGGACCGGTGGTGGTGGTGGTGGTGGTGGAAACCATGGCAACAACAATGAGCCTCCCCATGAACCGCATTTGCCACCTCCTCCCCCATTCACCCCCGAGATGTTTCTCGTACAGCTGCTCGGGAGTCAGCGCAACGCGGAACAATCTCAGAAAAACATGGAAGATTTCCTTCGGACCATCGCCAACAACGTTCAACGTGGTAACAATCAAGGTGGTGGCATGGGAGTGAACCAATACAGCAGCTTCAAAGATTTCATGGACACCAGGCCGCCCGTATTCAAGGAAGCAACAGAGCCACTCGATGCTGAGGAATGGATCAACACGATGGAAGATAAATTCCGTGTGTTGAGGATGACTGAGGTTCTGAAAACGGAATATGCTGCACTCCAATTGCAAGGACCGGCGGGAATGTGGTGGAAGCACCATCGCACCACCTTCCCTCCAAATGCTCAAATTTCTTGGAGAGAGTTTGCGGAGGCCTTCCGTGGAGTCTATATTCCACCCGGGCTGACAGAGATGAAGTTGGGAGAGTTTCTGGCATTGAACCAGGGTACCAAAACTGTGACGC
>NW_027097337.1:0-13324 GCF_019320115.1 Miscanthus floridulus
TGTTTCAAATCTTTATAATCGGTAGTTTGCTTGGCTCGGTTTTGGGGGAGTTTGGGAACAAAATGTGGACACATGGTTAAGATGTGCCCATGTGTGATGAGTGATAAGTGATGAGTGGTTGTCAAGAGATGATTAAGCTTTGGTTTAGTGTTTGGACTAACTTAGCGTGAGGGTTGTGCTGTGCAACATGTCTCTTAACTTGTGGTGTACATGTGTGGAGCACTGAGACGGTCGACGACAATGGAGATGGTCAAGCGAGTTTGTGCCGATGGACTAGGAGCGATGCAGGATGAATTCGTCCCGTAGGCTTGGACCGAGGGACCGAGGGTCAAAGGACTGACACTTGGGGACATCGACAAGCAAGTGTATATGTGAATGAGGGGTATATCGTGTTGACCAAGTCAAGACAATGGTTGACCAAGTCAAGCGGAGGCACAAGGACTTGGTGATTGGGCAGTTGAGGACAAGTGGTGACACTTGTCGAGATCGTGGAGGAAGCATAGCGGATACGTGACTCCAGCTAGTTTTGTTGGTTTCGTCCTCGAAACCACGGGTGGACGATTTCCCAGATTGGGGCCTCAAAATCCGGGAAGGTTTTCAAGGCGGCACAAGGTGACTATTTTAGCCCTCAGTCCTTGCATTTTTATCTCAATTTCTTTAATGAATCATCCTGAAATTCGCTCCCACAAGGAGTCGAACATAGGACCTGAGGCATGCTACTCACTACTAAGATGTCCTAACCACTAGGCTAGGCGCCCTTTCACGAAGGAGCACTTGTAGTATAGTAGGAGGTGTCCATGAGGACATATACATGTTCAGTTGTTGCCTAAGACATGGTTTGTGTTTCAAATCTTTATAATCGGTAGTTGGCTTGGCTCGGTTTTGGGGGAGTTAGGGAACAAAATGTGGACACATGGTTAAGATGTGCCCATGTGTGATGAGTGATAAGTGTCGACAGAATATCATCGATAGTCCTCCGAGGGGTATCCCATGAAGGTAGATTGATCGACAGAGGTGCGTGAGATCAAGAACAAGAAGGCAACAGAGACACACGAGTTAGACAGGTTCAGGCCGTTAGTATGACGTAATACCCTACTCCTGTGGTCTATTGGTTTGTATTAGCTATCGTATGATATTGCGTGAGTTTGGAGGGGGTCCCTGCTGTAAGGTCGAGATGGCGGACTAGAGGGGGGTGAATAGTCCTTTCTGAAATTAATCGCGTCGGCTAACCGAAACAAGTGAGGAATTAAAACTATCGGTCTTGCCAAGACTACACCCCCTCTATTTATGTTCTCTAGCACCTTCTAAAGATACTAATTAAGCAACAAAGGTGTCGGGCTAGCTAAAGCTCTCCTAACCAATTCTAGAAGTAAGGTCACACAAACCTATGCCACTAGTACTTTAAGCAAAAAGGGAGCTCCTACATATACTAGTAAGCAAAAGCACAAAGCCAACTAAGCTCACTAGCAATGCTCAATAACAAGGCAACCAATGCCAAATTAGAGAGCGTAAATACTTAGCTACACAAACTAAACAATGTGACTAACAAGGTTACACAAACCAAATTAGCCACACAAGGGAGCCACTTCTATGCTACATAAGCAAGAAGGTAACTAGTGAGCTACACAAACTAACTAATTATAAGAGCAACTACACAAGCACAACATATATAGACATAATCACAAGCTTGTGTAAAGGGATTCCAAACCAACGGGAAGAACAAGGTTGACACAGTGATTTTTCTCCCGAGGTTCATGTACTTGCCAACACGCTAGTCCCCGTTGTGTCGACCGCTCACTTGGTGGTTCGGCGGCTAATTGGCATCACCTGTCAAGCCCACATGTCGGCACTGCAAGAACCTACCCCAAAAGTGAGGGTAGCTCAATGACACGCTCAACTAGAGTTGCTCTTCGCGGCTCCCACGGGGCGAGCACAATGTCCCTCACAAAGCTCTTCTCCGGAGCACCGCACAAGCTTCTTGTGGGCTTTGACAAAGACCACCACCAAGCCATCTAGGAGGTGGCAACCTCCAAGAGTAACAAGCACCACCGGCTTGCAACTCGATCACCTAGTGCCACTCGATGCAACCTCATGATGCAATCGCACTAGAATCACTCTCTCACACAATCGAATGATCACTATCAAGCATATGTGAGACGGAGGGCTCCCAAGCACTCTCAAGCATGGACACAAAGTCCCCCGAGGTGCTCAGCCCTAGCCATGGCCGAGGTCACCTTCCAATTATAGCCCCACGGGCTAAACTAGCCGTTACTCCTTCACTGGGCAAAACTCGGGACGACCGAACGCTCCGGTCATAACGACCGGACGCAGGACCTCAGCGTCCGGTCAATGGATGCTCACCACGTGTCGCCTCCATTCAACCTTAGTCACTTGATCTCAACGGTCAAGTGATGACCAGACGCAGCTGTACAAACTGACTGGACGCAGCAACCCCAGCATCTGGTCGTTTCTAGTAAGGTACCAGTCGCGACTAGACGCGTCCGGTCGGTCACGATCGGACGCAGCGTCAGCGTCCGGTCCTTCTCCAACTTTTTTGTGTCACCTACGTCACCGTACGTCAGCCTGACCAGACGCACCCTGCCAGCGTCCGGTCACTTCTAGCACCAGTGTCCGGTCGAAGACCGATGCCTGTGCGCGGTCTGCTGCCACTGACCAAACATAGGACCCCAGCATCCGATCACTGCATGACTAGCATTCGGTGCACTCTATGAGATCCTGTCTTTTCTGTATAGGGCACCGGTGGCATCGTCGAACTGTCCGCACTCTATGGGCAGACACTCTGCCAGTGGAGTTCGAACCCTTCTCATCTCTGTTCCATCGCCGAGTTGATCCACATCAACTCTAACTTCATCTCCTTTATAAATGTACCAACACCACCAAGTGTACACCACTATGTGTATGTGTGTTAGTATTTTCACAATCATTTTCTAAAGGATTAGCCACTCAACTTGCTACGTCACTCAATCCTAGCAACGATGCAAAGTTAGATCACTCGAGTGGCACTTAGATGACCGATATGCAAAAAAGTTTGCCCCTCTTGATAGTACGGCCATCTATCCTAAACCCGGTCATCAACTTCTCTACACATCTATGACCGGTGAAATGAAATGCCCTAGGTTATACCTTTGCCTTGCGCATTTCATTCCATCTCCTCCAATGTCGATGCAACACATGCACCAACACAATCAACAATGATATGATCCACTTCATATCATCACATGATCATATTGGTTCATCGATCTTGACTTCACTTGCTTTTTATCGTTGCCTTCGTCAATCGACGCCAAGTCTTGCTTAAGCTTCACCGCCACGTGGTCCATCGCTCCAAAGCCTCCAACTTGCCATTCACGCTTGCAACCGGTCCATCAAGCCAAGTCTTGTCTTGATCTTCTCCACCTTGATCACATGACACTCAATTACCAAAACCATACAAGGACCTTTCAATCTCCCCCTTTTTGGTAATTGATGACAACTCTACAAAGATATGGAAATTAAGTTCTTTTGGATTCATGTTGCTTGCCCAAGCAATTTTACCATGTGAAAATGATTTTGGACAAGTAACACAAACCCAAAATGGTAGTATTAGCTCCCCCGACATATATGCTAGAGTGTTTGGTTTGAAGCTCGCACATATTCATAGATTGGAAATGTGGGAGAGTAATTACTACCAAATGATGCTAAGGTGTATAGAGTAAACCTTTAAAGTGTGATACCAATCAGAGTTGCCCCTTTAAGTTCATCCTTAGCACCATGGTTAGCTAGATAACACTTGAAAATAAAAAGCACTAGATACCTTGTGAGATCAACATTAAAAGCAAGGTACTAGCATTACTTGAAAAGCATACCAAGTGTCTATCTATTATCATATGCATGCTAGTTTTCATTTCATCAATCATATTCTATAACTAGCATACACCACACAAGAATGCATATTTAATTTAAGAACTTATGCAATGCAAGCAAGCATATGAATATGCACATATCAAATGCAATCAATCAAAGTTCATGAGCTTGCTCCCCCTACTTGTGTGCTTCTCTTATCCAAGAATTTTGATCCATCTCTTTTTTTCAATGTTGCTCCCTCTTTGTTCATGTCCATGTCCAACCTCTACTTCTTTGTTTCAATTTCTCCCAAAGCTTTCATATCTACAATCTCAATCTTAAAGCTTTCATATCTTTGTACAATCTCTCCCCCTTTGTCATCAAATTCCATAAAAGGTGTGCTTCTCATTGATGCAAAGGTATGCATTTGGGGTAGATGGTTGAGGCTTGAATCTTGCGTTTTTGATGGACATCACTTGATTGTTGGAATGACACCACTTTTAACTTGTACCACTTGTATCTTGTGTAGGGCTTCTTGAGATACCACACATAGGATCTTTGATCTTGAAATCAATTTGTGGTACACCTCCCCCTATGTGATAGCATGGGTCATCCATTTGATACACTTAAGCTCTTGTAGGTGAGGGATGCATTCTTCATTTGATGATCACTTAAAGTTGAGGATCACTTGTGGAACCATCGTCTTGCATGATTGATACCATATGTAGATGTGATACCACTTGAAAGAATCTTTTAGTATAGAACCACTTGTTGGATTTATCAATAAGAATCATTTCTTGAATATTTGCTATCTTCATGAGTACCACTTATACGATATCACTTATGAGTTGATCTAGATATCACTTGTAGATTCTTGATAAAATACTTGAGTCTAGATACCACTTGTAACAAACAAACTAGATATCCATTTGCATTGTTGTCTTGTGCTTATACTCTTATCACT
This sequence comes from Miscanthus floridulus, assembly GCF_019320115.1. Lineage (NCBI taxonomy): Eukaryota > Viridiplantae > Streptophyta > Magnoliopsida > Poales > Poaceae > Miscanthus > Miscanthus floridulus. The sequence goes on from NW_027097337.1 coordinate 4,808, forward strand.
ATCATGAGCTTCTATGGTTGACTTGAATTAAATTGATTTGCCTAAGCTTCCAAGTCCGATTTGAACCAATGACAAGCTTCTTTACACCTCTTGCAAGGGTTATATTGCCAATATTGTACTTGTCACTTGTTAGCAATCCAAATTAAGTCAAGTAATTGGTTTTACTAGCTCATGAATAGATTCATATACTAACCACTAGATCAATTTATCATTCAACTAATAGTGGTAGGCTATGAATTTAAACATTTTATTTGTTATGCATGATCCTATGAAGCATGTACTATATGCACTAACCGCATACTAGTAAGGGATGAAATGATCATGCACATTACAATGATACCTTTGCTATGTTGGAGTAGAGGATAGTCACATAGATTTTAATTCATTACTCCAATAGCAATGTGAAGTCCAATTATAAGCTTGGTGAAGACCAATAGACACTATTTTGAATTTCACTCTTCACCCATATAAAATGAATACCACTTATGATCAAGTGCACTTTCTTGTTGTGGTTGGCTTGCTTTTTTCATCTTTACTTGCGTGAGAGCATCAATTTAAGAATACTACTTGAAATATCATGACTAGCTCTCTTTTGGGTGTTGCTTGCTTTTCTTGATCAATCCTTTTTATTGCTTCAACTAAGCATCTCAAATGTTCCTCGGATCACCACTTCCATGTTAGCCTTCCAAGTACCACACTTGGTTCACCTATACATAGGCAGCAAGCCCCTACACTAGGGAGAAGTGACCTCTCTCCAAGAACCATTCTTGACACTCACTTAAAATAACTTGATTGATTGATCCAAGTGATAGACTTAACTTGATGAGTAACCTTGATTCCTTCTTTAAGTCCTTTTCTTTCTACTTGTTTAAGTCATTTTCTTTCTACCAAATGATCTCCAATCATCACTTGAACTTAAACTTCATCTTCAACTCGAGTTTGATCTTGATTTTCATCTTGAGTACCAAAAGTGTGCAAAGTACACTCCACAATCAAATAGCCTTGTACTCATATCTTGTCATGCTTTTAGATCATCTCAAAACCAACTTAGGTACCTCAATTACTCTTAAACATGTTTTCAATTCGAGGACCTTTCAATCAAAGTGACTCCAGATCAATCCAACGTTTGTTATTTTTTTGGCAGATTCTGTACCCTTCAAAGAAACAATCATATCTCCCAAAGTACAAATCTAAATATCACAAAATTTTGTGAAGATGTGCTTCACTTAGTTATCTAGCAGCTGTAAAAATTTGAGCTTTATTTGACTTCTAGATAGCTACCATATTTCAATTATTTCACCACTGCTACATGCTAAAAACTGCTGCACTATAGCTGACAAGTTCCACTCCAAAACTGAGACATCTCTTATCCAATTCTCATGAAATTTCTACAGCATCTCATAACATAAGTCTAGAGCATGTACACCAATTTTCATGCCAATACAATATGTTTTGATCACTAAAATATGGCTAAGATCACAGCTAGCTCAGATTTTCAATATATGACAGATTTCAATCACTTGAGCTATACTTCATCAAGTATGAATCAAACTTGAAACCAACTTGTTTGAATGCTTTCACAAGACATAAATCCATTCAATCCACTTACTAAATGTCATCTCATGAATTTATCCAACACAAATCAATCCAAACTTGATTACTAAGCAATTATCCATTCAATCAACTTATAGCAAGCAACATTGCATATTTATCCAATTCAATCAACTCATATGCATCCAAATGAAATGATCAACAAGAGATATACCTTGGTTAGATCATGATCATCCAATTAGCAAGTTTTAACTTACATATTTTTGCAAGCCATCAAATATTCTAATAAATCACCCCAACTTGAATATGACACTTGTATGTTGATAACACTTGGACTTCATTCAATTTTCACTTGGCATTGGGTTTGGATGTGCACTAGGCTTCATATCTTGACTCAACATATGATGATCAATATGAAATCAATTGAATCAAGTCTCCAATGACGATGGTACCTACAAATAATCACCCACTTTTTAATGGTACCCAAACAAGTCTGGGTCCTCTCAAGTTAGGAGCAACATACTTAGGCATAGCCTTAGTATGAATAGCAGGATATTTTGCAATAGCAACCATAGAGGTACTATTACCATCCTTTCTAAGCACATTATTATCAACAATTGAAATAGGCTTAGAAATATCACCTAGGGGACATGAATGTGCCATGTGTCTCCTTTCCCGGCATGAGTAGCACTTTCTCTTTGCTTGAGCCTTCTCTTCTTTGCTCATGTGGTGCTTCTCATTGCCTTGCCTCTCATGGATTGCTTGAGCCTTCTTCTCAAGCTTGGTAGGACACTTAGAGGCAAAGTGTCACATATTTCCACACTTGAAGCACTTGATGTGAGCATAATCTTTCTTCTCATCTTCATTCTTGTTCATCATCTTGGCATCTTGAGTTTGCATTGGATGCCTTGCCTTTCCACTCCTTCTTGTTTTCTTCTTCTTTATCATCAAATCACCACCATCTTCATGGTTGATCTTGATTTGCTCTTGGGGTGTCTTCTCTTGCTCAACTTGTGGCTTTGGTTGAGGCTCTTTTAGTTGCTTCACCAATTGCTTGGTTGGGCACATTGAGGTAAGGTGACCTCAAGTGCGGCACTTGAAGCACTTCACATGCCTTAGCCTCTCTTCTTCTTTCTTCAACTTGAGATTTTCTTCATTGGGGCAACCATTTGCAAGATATCCTACTTCATGGCACTTGAAGCACATGAAATGAGAGAGCTTCTCTTGTTCTTGCTTCTTCATCTCTCTTTCATATCTTCTCTTGCCCCATCTTTTGCCCTTGATCTTGCTCTTGTTGAAGCCAATGCCACTTATGTCATTGCGGCTTTCTTGATGATTGACTTTGCTAGTCTTGAAGCCGACTCCACTCTTGTCACCAAAGTTTCTTTGAGTCTTCAACATATGCTCAAAGGTGACTTAAGAGTTGTAGCACCTCTCTAACTTGTTGCTCAATTTCTTTACTTGTTCATTGAGCTCGTTGTTCTCCTTCAAAAGGTTAGTCTCACAAGACATAGAAGTAGAACAAGTATCTATATGCGAAGAATATGGCATAGCTAATAAATCATCACAAGAGGTGGATACCTGCTTCTTGCCTACATCACAAGGGTTAGCAACAATATGTGATTGATCAATTGACCCATGTGATGAGCTCTCACTATTTTTAAGTTTCTTTGTTAACACTTTAATGAGAGAAGCATGTTGTTCTAATAATTCATCATGAGATGCAAGTAGTGTCTCATGATTCAATTTTAGCTCATCATGTGAAGATTTGAACACATCAAGTAATTTCTTATGTTATTCACAAGAGTTCTTTAGAAATGAGTTTTTGTTTTCCAATTTCAATGTTTTAGCTTTCTTATTTTCTAAAGACATGGTCATGCTAGCAAGTCTACTAACAAGCTCATCATATGAATCAACATGATCAACCACATTATCATTTAATACCTTGGTGTCACCTTGTGACATGAAGCAATGTGGTGAAGTAGGAGAGCTTGTAGTAGCAATGTCATCCGGGCACGATCCATCATCATAACCATCAACTATGCATGGGGTAGCATCATTATTTGCAACACTTGTGGCATCATCATCAACCTTGTCAAGTGAACTTGTAGTGAATCGATCATCATCATCATCACTTGACCATGAGGTAGAGCAATCTTTCACAATCACCAAATTGTGATCATGCTCGACACACTCATGCGCCTCCTTCTTAGGCTCATCCTCCTTCTTGAATTTGCCATCATCCCATGTGGAGGAATCACCGAAGGTGTTCTTGATGGACTCACATATCTCACAAGCGGTTCCCGTGTAGTTTACTTGTTTCATCAAATCAAAACTCAATGCATCCATTAGAAAACAACAAGCATGTACATCAAATTTATAGAGAACTCTTTGAGCTTTGGTGAGATTTCTATGGTCCAAGACATGAGTGAGACCACTAGTGACAATCCACCAAAACTTAGGTCTCTTTGCACGAAAATGATCAAGCATGTGATTTTTCCAAAGTGCAAAGTTTATGCCATCAAAAATATGTGTCTCATAAACATCTAGCCCACTAGACGCCATCCTCTCAGGTCGGTGAAGACCACAAATGAGAGACCTAGCTCTGATACCACTTGTAAGGTCAAGATGACGGACTAGAGGGGGGTGAATAGTCCTTTCTGAAATTAATCGTGTCGGCTAACCAAAACATGTGTGGAATTAAAACTATCGGTCTAGCCAAGACTACATCCCTTTATTTATGTTCTCTAGCACCTTCTAAAGATATTAATTAAGCAACAAAGGTGCCGGGCTAGCTAGAGCTCTCCTAACTAATTCTAGAAGCAAGGTCACACAAACCTATGCCACTAGTACTTTAAGCAAAAAGAGAGCTCCTACATATGCTAGTAAGCAAAAGCATAAAGCCAACTAAGCTCACTAGCAATGCTCAATAACAAGGCAACCAATGCCAAATTAGAGAGCGCAAATACTTAGCTACACAAACTAAGCAATGTGACTAACAAGGTTACACAAACCAAATTAGCCACACAAGGGAGCCACTTCTATGCTACACAAGCAAGAAGGTAACTAGTGAGCTACACAAGCTAACTAATTACAAGAGCAACTACACAAGCACAACGTATATAGACGTAATCACAAGCTTGTGTAAAGGGATTCCAAACCAACAGGAAGAACAAGGTTGACACGGTGATTTTTCTCCCGAGGTTCATGTGCTTGCCAACACGCTAGTCCCTGTTGTGTCGACCGCTCACTTGGTGGTTCGATGACTAATTGGCATCACCCGCCAAGCCCACATGTTGGGCACCGCAAGAACCTACCCCGAAAGTGAGGGTAGCTCAATGACACGCTCAACTAGAGTTGCTCTTCGCGGCTCCCGTGGGGTGAGCACAATACCCCTCACAAAGCTCTTCTCCGGAGCACCGCACAAGCTTCTTACGGGCTTCGACGAAGACCACCACCAAGCCATCTAGGAGGTGGCAACCTCCAAGAGTAACAAGCACCACTGGCCTGCAACTCGATCACCTAGTGCCACTCGATGCAACCTCATGATGCAATCATACTAGAATCGCTCTCTCACACAATCGAATGATCACTATCAAGCATATATGAGATGGAGGGCTCCCAAGCACTCTTAAGCATGGACACAAAGTCCCCTGAGGTGCTCAGCCCCAGCCATGGCCGAGGCCACCTTCTATTTATAGCCCCATGGGCTAAACTAGCCGTTACCCCTTCACTAGGCAAAACTCGGGACGACCGGACGCTCCGGTTATAATGACCGGACGCAGGACCTCAGCGTCCGGTCAACGGATGCTCACCACGTGTCGCCTCCATTCAACCTTAGTCACTTGATCTCAACGGTCAAGTGATGACTGGACACAATTGCACAAACTGACCGAACGCAGCAACCCCAACGTTTGGTCATTTCCAGTAAGGTACCAGTCACGACCGGACGTGTCCGGTCGGTCATGATCGAACGCAGCATCAGCGTCTGGTCCTTCTCCAACTTTTTTGTGTCTCCTATGTCACCATATGTTAGCCTGACTAGACGCACCCTGCCAGCGTCCGGTCACTTCCAGCGCCAGCGTCAGGTCGAAGACCGATGCCTACGCGCGCTCTGCTGCCACTGACCGAACATAGGACCCCAGCGTCTGGTCACTGCATGACCAACGTCCGGTGCACTCTGTGAGACCCTGTCTTTTCTGTATAGGGCACCGGTGGAGTTTGAACCCTTCTCACCTCCGTTCCATCACCGAGTTGATCCACATCAACTCCAACTTCATCTCCTTTATAAATGTGCCAAAACCACTATGTGTATGTGTGTTAGTATTTTCACAATCATTTTCCAAAGGATTAGCCACTCAACTTGCCACGCCACTCAATCCTAGCAACAATGCAAAGTTAGATCACTCGAGTGGCACTTAGATGACCGATATGCAAACAAGTTTGCCCCTCTTGATAGTACGGCCATCTATGCTAAACCCGGTCATCAACTTCTCTACACACCTATGACCGGTGAAATAAAATTTCCTAGGTTATACCTTTGCCTTGCGCATTCCATTCCATCTCCTCCAATGTCGATGAAACACATGCACCAACACAATCAATAATGATATGATCCACTTCATATCATCACATGATCATATTGGTTCATTGATCTTGACTTCACTTGCTTTTCACCGTTGCCTTCGTCCATCGGCGCTAAGTCTTGCTTAAGCTTCACCGCCACGCGGTCCATCGCTCCAAAGCCTCCAACTTGCCCTTCATGCTTGTAACCAGTCCATCAAGCCAAGTCTTGTCTTAATCTTCTCCACCTTGATCACATGACTCAATGTCATGTCGCATTTGCAATGAGCTCCTTCATCATCATATGTGTGAGCTTTGCAACATCTCCAAGCCATTTTCACCTTCATGGCATATGTTGCTCACACACATGTACCTATGGACTAATCACCTGTGTATCTCACATAAACACAATTAGTCCACCTAGGTTGTCACTTAATTACCAAAACCATACAAGGACCTTTCACCTGCTCGCCTTATATAGTCCGAGGAGCAGGGTTACAAGTCGGTTGTAACACCTCGGGTGTTAGCCTTGCATAACTTGACTTGCATAACATGAGCATGAGCATCAAACATTCATAAATCATCATTTACAATTGAAACATCTGATCAAAACATATGAAACATTGCTTGTTATTTCGTGTTTCTTGTAACATATGCATATGATCATGTGCAAATAAATGCTAGGGTGTAATGTTGGTCACTACAACACCTTAGCTACACTTAGATTAACAAAAGGAACCTTGTTCATGAAGGCCACATTTCATGATCAAGCACTTAAGCGATATTTCATGTGTTGACCTGAATAGCTATATGAGTGACTACTACATGAAATGCTTAAATGATCTTGCAAATTGTTTAAACATGCTTAGGATATCATTAGGAACAACTTTGGTATTAAGTGCTAGGGCTAGTTTGGTCATTTAGTCAAGGTTTGAATGGGTATCATGATTTCAAAGTGACAAGTTTGACTAAAGTTGAACTAGGTGTTAGAGACCTTGCATGGAGGAGTTCACTAAAGCAAAGTTGTAGTGTTTGACATTAGGAACAACTTTTATTTTTGGGTCATCACATGATTCAGCTCCTAACACGTTTGAAATTGGATCACAAGAATCATCAAAATCCTGATTTCAACACTTAACGAAATTGACTAAGTCATGAACACTGACCGACTGACGGGCTCACTTTGGGGATGATTTTTCTCAGTTTCGGTTGCGAATTAGCACGAGATCATTGAACAACATTTGTAGCTGGTACTTAGGTCTACGAAATTTATTCAGGAGGTTTGCACGAAGGAGCCATGGATTTGTAGATAAATCAACGAGAAAACACGCTGTCAGGCGTCCCGTTCGCGTCTGAACCAACTGAATCGACCGGCACAGTGTCCGACCGGCGTCAGAGCAGAGCCGCCGCGTGGAGTTCATGATGGCCGCGCGTCGCCAACGCTCTGTCCGCGCAGGCCACGACGCGCCTGGGCGCGCCTTCTTCACGCCAGCGTGCGCCCGCTCCATTTCCACTCGCCCACGCCAGCTCTCTCCCTCTCCAGCGCCCTCCCTTGCTCTCGCCGCAGAACCAGGCCACGCCGCCGAGCACAGCACCGCCTCCGCCGTCGCCTCGTGTGCGCTACGTCGCACCACCACCGCCTCCATCTCGCCCATAGCTGCGCCACACCTCCCTCCACCCCTCGTCTTGATTGCAGCGGCTGTCACGCTTCGGTGAGGGCGTATTCATCGTTTCCTTTCTCACCAGAGTTCTCGGTCGCCATTGCCGCCTCCACGGAAAGCTCGCCATAGCTTGGCTCGTCGGTGCTTTTCCTTCGATTTTGAGCGTTAGCGTTGGGTCAGGACGTGTATTAGCCGGTGCCAAGACGTTACCGTCGTTAGTGATCCCGCCGGCGTGGAACGCGACGACCCGCGCCGCCGCATTCTAACCCCCGCACCGCCGCGCCGTGGTCAAGAGTCGTCGGAGCTTTACGTGGAGCTTTTGTTGTTGAAATAGAGTCGCTAGGTCACCGTGGTACCATTGCGCGCCTCGCCTGGCTTTCCCATGGCCGGAGATGGCCGGCACAGCATCGAGCAGCGCCGCCGTGCCGCCATCACCGACGACGAGCATGCTCCACCCACCCTCACCCGCCACCACCTAGGTCGTTTGATGCGCGCTACTCAGTAGATGGTGTCGTGAAGACCTCACCACCGGCAACCTCGCCGTCGGCGAGCTCTGGCCGCGCCAGCACCGCGCAGCGCCGCTGCCCTGTTCCGTGTCACTGACGCGTGGGGTCCCCTGACCAGCGGGTCCCACCTGTCAGCGACAGCAGTAGTGTAGGCTAACTCATTTTGAATCCAGTTTTTGATTTGTTTTGTTATTTTTGTATCTTTAGTTTGGTAGCTCCTAAAATGGTGAAATAAA
>NW_027097337.1:17824-60000 GCF_019320115.1 Miscanthus floridulus
CAATATCGCATATTAGAGGTAGAAGACCAGAGCTCACGTCACGAGTTTTCATCCCGTATATAAAAGGTGATCCACTAAGTCTATCATGTCCTGCAGCACCGGGTCGCCGGCGTGGCCGCCCAAGACGGGGTCGAGCATGGAGACGGCGGGGTTGACGGGGTCGGACGCGAAGGTGCGCTCCCACTCGCTGATCTTGGGCTGGCTCTGCACCTCCCGGTCGCACGCCAGCTGCTCCGGCGACAGCACCTGCTCCGAGCAGCTGGAGTCCCCGTGCAGCCGCGGCATCGAGTCCGACGGCCGGTCGTAGTAGGCCGCTAGGTCCGCCAGGAACGCGGCGGGGGGAAGCCCGCCCGGCGCCGCCACGAACGGCTTCTGCTCCGGCGGGGAGCTCACCTCGGCCGCGACGAACACCATCGGCTTGTGGTAGGCGGCGGCCGCCGACGGCTTCTCCAGCCCGCCCTTCTTGTTGTAGATGCGGCACAGCACCCAGTCATCCAACTGCACCCATCACCGGAATAAACAATTTGTCAGATGCATGATCACGTAAGCACTAGTGCAGTTGTGCAAACTGATAAATGAATGAACTAAAGAATCACAAAGCGTCATTTCGATGTCTAATCCCAGACCCCACAAGAACTTTATTCGTTCATATATCCGGTTGTTCTTTGCTGCCGTCGCCGTCGCCGTCGTCGCCGTCGCAGGGCGCGACGGGCGAAAATGATTGGTTCGCCATCAGCCATGGCATCGAATGCTCTCACACCGAGGATGGAATCATTTGGGCAAGTTGCGCCGGTGCAGCCCCCCTAGCATGGCCCATTCCGAAAAAATTCAGCGGCCCAAAACCGTGGGCCACGCTTATTCCCGCATTCATTTCGAAAGCGACACATTGTCGTCGAGTTCTTCGTTTTCCTTTTTGTTTGACGCGACGACGACACGAATTTACGTTACGTTCGTCGTCGACACGGACGGACGGACGGACGGCGAGGTGCTTTTGCTTACCCTGAGGCTGTTCTTCTTGCGGGCGGAGCGGTCGACGTCGGCGAGGCGGTACTCGTGCATGATCCAGTTGGTCTTCTCGCCCTTGGGTGCCTTGCCGGCGTAGAACACGAGCGCCTTCTTGATGGCGAGCGGCTTGGGCGTGCCCACGGGCTTGTCGGCGCCGGTGGCCTTCCAGTAGCCGGACCCGGCGGCGCGGTTGGGCCTGGACCCGTTCGGGTACTTGCGGTCCCGAGGGGAGAAGAAGTACCACTCCTTCTCGCCGTACAGCGCCATCCCTGCACACACAAATAGATCACGTCATCAATCGGCGGTCAGCTCGATCACCATCATCACGGCCGCACAGAAAACTGAAATTGTTCACGGCCGGCTGGCTGCTGCAAGCAGATCGATCGAGGACGTACTGGGGAGCTGCCATGGGTCGAACTTGTAGAGGTCGATCTCGGCGATGATGGGGACGGCGATGGGCAGGCCGGCGCAGCGGCGGCAGAGGTAGTGCATCACCAGCTCCTCGTCCGTCGGGTGGAACCGGAACCCCGGAGGCAGCTGCAAATCCTGACCGCCGCCGCTCATCGTGTTCCTCCCTCGCTCAATCGCTGCTGGCTGCTCTGCTAGTCTCCCTCTCTCCCTGCTGTCTGCTGCTGCTAATGGTAGGAAGAGGAGAGGAGGGCTTGAAACTTGTTCCGGGTGCGGAGCCGGGCATTTATAGCCGCGGCCGACTGCGACACGTGTGGCCCGGGCGCCGGCCCCCCGCGGTAGCGCACACGTGGAGGCCCGCTCTGACCGGTTAACCGCGACACGTGGACGCCGAGAGGCGGCGCCAATTCTCAGTGCTTACGTCAGCCTTCTGGGACGGACGCGCGCTCGCGTCAGCGTGGCGCGGGTCCAACGCTGGTGCTGCCCCGCCCGAAAGGCGGCCCCGGGACCTTCCTGTGGCGGCGCGACACGTCGGGGCGGCCAGCGGTGGGGCGGCCGGGAGAGTACGGATGGCGCAGTGCGGCCGCGGGCTGAGCCGTGAGCGTGATGGGGGAGGATAAGGATGAGTCGACGGCGACGCTGGAGATGATGAGGCAAGGCGGGCAGGAGTTATGCGCGCGGTAGGTGCGTAGTTGGGACTTAGTACCACGCCCGGCCGTTTTCTTTTCTTTTCATTCAGGAGGAAAAGAAAAAACAACAAAGATAAGGGAGAGCCAGCTAGCTGATTTTGGAGCATTTAGGATTACGATTGCTATGAGATTTTGATCCTTTATTGAGTATATAAAATTAATTGCTACAACTATAATTTGAGATTTATATAGGAATCAAATGGACTAGCATCCCTAGCTTGCTTATCATGGATGTATTAGGGCACCAGCATACGTAAGCCTATATGACTAAAATAAATGTGAGAAAGTGTGTAGACTTCTTGTACTCCATTCTAGATCTTTCTATAAAGCGTAGTAGGATTTGAAAATACCATTGAAATCATTATTTTTGGTCATCAACTATACAAAAGAATTGTTTGTATATTAAGAGTTACCTAAATAATTTGGGATTCTAGGACTCCGCCCGTGGACCAAGGTTGGTGGAAAAAAAAATACGCTTCTACCCCCTATAAAAGGCTAGGATATTCTTGCAGCATCAAGTCCCGTCAGTTTTCTCTCACTACTACACAAATGATTATAGTAGGCAGTGCCCAAATATTAACGGAGACGAGCACAAAATCTAACCGCCTCCTAAAATGCTGGGCTATTAACGGAGGCGGTCATTTTTATTTACCGAGGTGGTGACGTTTGCCCACCTCGTAAAATCGATTTACGGAGGCGGTCAAAATCCAGCCGCCTCCTAAAATCAATTTACGGAGGCGGACGCCTTAAGACAACCGCCTCCAAAAAAAGGCCTATTTTCTGAGGCGGTCGTCTTAAGGTGCCTGCCTCCGAAAAAGGTCGAGACCCAACGGGCTCGACGAGGCCCGATAGCCATCTTCGTATAAATAGAGGAAGTTAGGGTTTCTTCCTTCAGTCACTCTCTCTTCCTCTCCGTCTCCCTCCTCAGCCGAGAGCGGTGCTCTCCCACCGACTCCCTCCAAGCGGGCTGCCCCCTCCGACTCCTCCGCACCCTCTCCCTCCCCCGCGCCCCTCCCTCTCCCCCGCGCCACTCCCTCTCACATCTCTCGGCACATGGCGGCGCAAGTCCCAGACGGCGGAGGCGGAGGCCCTGGCATGGTGGAGGGCCCTGGCGGCGGAGCGACCTCCGCAGAGGGCATGGATGACGACGGGGAGGTCGCGCCGGTGGTGGATCTGAAGCGGGCGCTCGCGGGGGCCCTTGCGGCGGCGGATCTGAAGTTGGAGCACGTCGTGGAGGTTGTGTCGGCAACGGAGGCGCTAGATCTGCAGCGAGGAGGCGGATCCAGCGCAAGGCCTCCCCGTCTCCACCGGATATGGCTACAGGGGCTCCACCGACGGCGCGTCTAGGTGCAGATCCGGTGGCGGCGGCACGTCCAGACGCGGATCCGGTGGTGGCTGGATCCAGGATGGCGGCGGCGTTGCTGGCCTCGACGTCAGGCCCGTATAGGCTGGTGTTGGGCCCAGCTACTTTTTTATTATTTTAATTTTATTTACGGAGGCGGGCAAAGGAACCGCCTATGTAGGTCATGGATTAACCGTGACCTTTGTTGGAGGCGGTTGGATTGCCCGCCTCCATTATTAATCGTCTTTGCCTGCCTCCAATAAAATTTATATAGTAGTGTCTTTTTTCTGAAAATTGATTTTTTTTTTATTTTTTAGTCACACGCTGGTCCACAAAGCTTGGCTACTGATGTTTTATTTTATTTTATTTAGAATTACATAGTAGAACATGTTGACACCGTTTTTTGCACGTGTCAAAATAATCGGAGTGGACCAATCGGCAAGGGGAGAGTTATTGAATACTTTGATAGCCAATGAAAGCCAGTTTGTAAAAATGGTTGCCGATAGTTGGTGATGATCGATGGAAAGGATGAAGGAAGACTTGACGACTACTGCCGATGAAACAGGGAGTATGCCGATGAAGGAAGACTTAAAGACTACTGCCGATGAAACAGGGAGTATGCCGATGAAGGAAGACTTGAAGACTACTGCCGATGAAGCAGGGAATATGCCGATGGGAAGGAGGACAGTGAGATTTCCATCGTAATTGAGGCGGACAGGGAAATAGATAGGAGTTGATTTCCTTTTCTATATTTGTTAGGTTATGATTCGTGTAAGAGTCACGTGTTTCCTTAGATATGGGATTGGTGTCCTAGTTGTGTTTGGTTGTGTCTCTTTAGATCAGGGTATAAATATGGAGTAAGGGGCAATGTAATAGACAATATCAATCAATATCAAAACCAACTTTTTACTCCTATTTGCATCTACTTACTTTTCGGCGACTTCGTCAATTTGCATATTTTTCCTTTTTACGAGTTCTCATTGATTCGGCGAGCTGCATCGCTTCAGTGCGACCTTCGGCGATTCTCGAGTTCCGTGTGAGCACCTCTTGGCCGTGACTTCCGGGCGTATCGCTGTTGTCAGGACCAAAGTGTTCGTGTCTTCATCCTTGTCGATTAGCAGGTCAAATCGACTGGCACGCTTTGGATATCGATTCGGGTATTAGCCCTTTGTGTTTGCAGATCACTTTTGCATCAACACATCTTTTGGCACCTCTTGGCCGTGACTTCCGGGCGTATCGCTGTTGTCAGGACCAAAGTGTTCGTGTCTTCATCCTTGTCGATTAGCAGGTCAAATCGACTGGCATGCTTTGGATATCGATTCGGGTATTAGCCCTTTGTGTTTGCAGATCACTTTTGCATCAACACATCTTTTGGCACGCCCGGTGGGACAAATCAATCAATATGTTCAATTCCGAGATCGATCCAGGGAACATCATCGCAGTATCAGAAGAAGATCTCAAGAAAGAACAGAGGCAGGCTATGGAAAAGGCTGTAGAAGAATACAAGCAGCTTTGTCTAAGGTCGTTTAGCTTGAACAAGAGTGGACAAGTCATCCAGAAGCAAGATTTGCCGTTACCTCGGCAGGTTACCTTTGACTCCAATCCTGGTAAACTTCAAGAGATGGTTAATTCTGCAGTAAATCATGCTTTGATTAATCATTCCAATGTGCTGTCCAATACTGTTCATAATGCTGTGGTTCGAACTCTCAAAGAAGGACAAGCGGCACCACATTACGTTGGGCCTGCCTATCATCAACCAGAGCCGGCATCTGTCAAAACTCCATCGGCTCCTTCGGCCGTTGTGGGTACAGAAGTTACTTCCCCTCCAGTATTGGCAGGCTCACCTAATATACAATCTACACCGATACAATCAGATCAGGTGTTACCAGGAGGGCGAGTTCAGCTTAATACAGATCTATCGGCATCAGCTATGTCAGGCCCTGTGTCTCAGAATAACCAGATTCCTACTAATTGGTGGGGATATGGCATGCCTCCAGAGTCGTCTGCTTTCAATCCTAGATTACCTCAAGTATTTGATGCAGCAGGAAGAGCGCCTATATCATCGGCCGTTTCGCCGATGGCTCAAGTGCCTCAATATGCCGCAACTACTTCTGTACAACCAACTCCAGGAGGTTTCCAGATGCCTATGATTCAAACATTCAATTCAAGTCCATCGGCGAGCGTACTGCCGATGCAGCAGAAAGCCCCTGCTATGAGTCAAACTGGGGTTCAGTTCATGCCTCAAACCAGTTATAATTATCCAACAATATCAGCAAATTACCAGCCATCGGTAAGTTTTGTGCCGATGAGTTCTAATAATGATTGGTCAGGACAGTTACCTGTTCAACATACAGTTCAGCGAAATCAGCAGGTTGCAGGGATTCAACAAGGTCATATGCAAGCTGGTTTCCAGAATCAAGCATCGGCAGCCCAGCCGATGAATCCTTTCCAACAGGTTAATGGACCACAAGTAGCGGCAAATATGCCGATTGCTGGAGATCGTGGGCCACAAAGATATGTGGAAGGATGTCAGCAGGCACCTCCTGTAGAAATTCAACCAGTTCGTCAGCAGGAGGCTGATGCTTTTTGGGCCGATAAGATAGCAGAGATTATGAAGGATCAGTTTGGAATAAAGCCCAAGGTCAATACTTATTCTTATCGGACTCCATACCCTCCTGCATACGATTTAATTCCTCTCCCAAATCGGTACAAGGTACTAGATTTCACTAAATTCTCTGGGCAAGATGATACATCAACAATGGAACATGTCAATCGCTTCATTATTCAATGTGGAGAGGCAGCTAACAGAGATAAATTAAGAGTTCGATTATTTTCATCATCTTTGTCTGGATCAGCATTTACATGGTTCATTTCATTGCCACCAAATTCTATTATTACTTGGGTTGATCTAGAAAAACAATTCCACAAGTATTTCTTTGCTGGAATCCATGAAAAGAAGCTTACCGATTTAGTAAAATTGAGACAGCGTAATGATGAATCGGTAGAGAGCTTTGTACAAAGGCTACGAGATGTAAAAAATAAGTGCTACAGCCTGGTGCTGGATGATCGGCAGCTTGCCGATTTAGCTTTCCAGGGGTTATTGCCACATCTTAAGGACAGATATGCTTCTCAGGAATTTGAAAGCCTCAGTCATCTTGTGCAAAGGATCTCTGATCAAGATACTAGGGTTTTTGAACCTAAAAAGAACTGGAGTAAAAAGGTATCATTTGTTGAAGAAGTAGGAGATTCTGACTCTGATGAAGAACCAGTTATCGGCTTAGCTGAGTGGGTTAAGAATAAAAAGCCGATATCATGTCCCTTTGGTCAAAAAGAGCCAGAAAAGTTTACCTTTGATATCACCAAGGCCGATAAAATATTTGATCTTCTGCTTCAAGAGGGCCAAATTAAGCTGTCACCTAATCACGTGATCCCATCGGCAGAAGAGTTGAAGAAGATTTTGTACTGCAAATGGCACAATGCAACTTCACACAGTACAAATGAGTGCAAGGTATTCAGGCAACAGTTACAATCGGCTATTGAATCTGGGAGAATTAAGTTTGGTACTTCCAAGACCCAGAAGCCGATGAAAATTGATCAACACCCTTTTCCAGCAAATATGTTGGATGCCAAAGGAAAGACCAAGGTATTGACGTCAGAGGCTGCTGAGAAAAACGCGTCAGTAGACCCCCAACATCGGATAACTACCGATGATGCAAAAAGTAAGGGTTTGCTAGGAGAAAGCAGTAGTTCCAAAAAACCTCCTCGACCTGGCATTGTGATTACTCATCGAAGGCAGCAGGAGGGTTGGCATCAACGTAATGACCGATATCGGCAACAGCAAGAAATGAGACGTCAGGAAGAGTGGAATCGACATAAAGATCATTGGAGATGTCCGTTCTTCATCCATTGCTGGGAAGAAGGTATTAAATTGCCAACTGTTGAAAATTGCCCTGAGTGTAATGGTTATTACGGAGTCAATCGTTCAGAAAGGAGGTTTCAACGTGGTAATCAGGGTTTGTCTATCAACGAGCCGATCAGAGGCAGAGCATCAGTGCATGATCGGCTGGGGGGCAGACTTAGTGTACATGAGAGGCTTGGTAAACGCGCTGGATATTTTCCAAGGAATCAAGAGGAGCTTGAGGAGATGGCAAACGCAAGAGTTCCCGATGAGGAAATATTCTACAGGGACCCTAATATACGTCGCGTAGAACCAACTAGGACTTGTTATCAGCCGGTTTGGAAGACCAAGTTTCCTCGATGGTGCCCAGAGGGTCTGACAAAGACGCAGAGAAGGAGGATGCAACGTGAGCGTCAGGAGGATTTATACCAGGAGGAAAATTCCTCCAATGAAAGGCCTGGTCATCAGCAGTGGCAGGTAAAACACAAAAATAAGGGTCCATCGGTAGATGTTAATATGGTATTCATGTTGCCGATGGAGTTTCTGGCAATATCTGATAATGAGGAAGAAGTTGTTCTCTCTGATCAAGTGGCTCAGCTAACACTAGATCCAATGATGGCTGTTTTTGAGAAACCTACCGATGACGAGAGACAGCATCTTAAAGCTTTATTTGTGAAGGGCAGAGTTGATGGGCAGCCTGTGTCTAAGGTACTTATTGATGGAGGGGCTGCGATTAATATTATGCCTTACGTGATGTATCGGAAACTTGGTAGGGGAGAGCAAGACTTGACCAAAACCGATATGATGTTGAAAGATTTTGAAGGCAATGTGTCACCGGCTAAAGGGGCAGTGTGCGTTGAATTGACCATCGGCAGCAAAACCTTGCCAACGACGTTCTTTGTTATCAACGGCAAGGGTGCATATAATCTGCTTCTAGGGAGGGATTGGATTCATGCTAATTGTTGTGTTCCTTCTACAATGCATCAATGCCTCGTACAGTGGATTGGGGATAAGATTGAGGTCGTCCCTGGTGATTCTTCTTATATCATCGCATCGGCAGAATCAGATACTTATGAGCGAACTAAATGCATATCAGGAGAAGCTTGGGAAAAAGAGTTCCTTAGAGTTGCTGATTATGAAATTCCACCGATCCAAGCAGTCGGTTCTGAAGAGGAGTTTTAATGGATAGGTTTGCCGATGATGGAAAATTAGGCCAAGGGTTCACATCGGCAGATGATTTAGTAGAAGTAGATATCGGTGATGGTGATAGGTCGAGGCCTACTTTTATTAGTGCTAAGTTAGATTCTAAGTGTAAGCAGCGAATAACAGATTTGTTAAAAGAATATAAAGATTGTTTTGCTTGGGATTATACTGAGATGCCTGGGTTAGACCGATCGATAGTTGAACATCGGTTACCTATCAAATCTGGATTTCGGCCACATCAGCAGCCAGCGCGCCGATGCAACCCTAATGTACTTCCTGACATTAAGGCCGAAATAACTAAATTAATTGAAGCAAAGTTTATTCGGCAATGTCGATACGCAGAGTGGATCTCTAATGTGGTTCCTGTTTATAAGAAAAATGGAAAACTTCGTGTTTGTATTGATTTCAGGAATCTCAACAAAGCCACACCGATGGATGGCTATCCAATGCCGATTGCTGATTTGTTGATTGATGCTGCGGCTAGACATCAAATTATTAGCTTCATGGATGGTAATGCAGGTTACAATCAAATATTCATGGCTGAGGAGGATATTCCTAAGACTGCTTTCAGATGTCCAGGACATGTGGGGTTGTTCGAGTGGATAGTCATGACGTTTGGTTTGAAAAATGCCGGTGCTACTTATCAAAGGGCTATGAACTTTATTTTTCATGAGTACATCGGCACATTAGTGGAGATCTACATTGATGATGTAGTGATTAAGTCTGGAGATATCACAGCACATTTAGCCGATCTGCGAAAGATACTGGAGTGCACAAGGAGGCATGGATTGAAGATGAATCCTAATAAATGTGCATTCGGTGTATCGGCAGGATAATTCTTGGGTTTTATGGTGCATCAACGGGGCATTGAAATCAGTGGGAAGTCTATTGATGCAATTAACAAGGTGATTGCTCCTGCCAATAAGACTGAATTGCAATCTTTGATCGGTAAGATTAATTTCATTAGAAGATTCATATCTAATCTGTCGGGTAAGATCAAGGCTTTCAGCCCACTACTTAAATTAAAAGCTGATTAGGAATTTGTATGGGGAGTTGAACAGCAATTAGCCCTTGATGAAATTAAGAAATATTTATCAAATCCTCCAGTGCTAGTTCCACCTCAACATGGGAAGCCTTTCAGGTTGTATTTGTCAGCTGATGATATAGTTATCGGTTCAGCTCTTATTCAAGAATTTGAAGGGAAGGAGCGTGTTGTTTATTATTTGAGCAGAAGATTAGTGGATGCTGAGACGAGGTATTCGGCTATCGAGAAATTGTGTCTGTGCTTATACTTTTCTTGTGTCAAATTAAGGCATTATTTGTTATCTGCCGAGTGTATGGTCATATGCAAAGACGATGTGGTCAAGTATATGCTGTCGATGCCGATATTAAGTGGTAGAATCGGCAAATGGATTTTAGCATTATCAGAATTTGAGCTACGCTACAAATCAACTAAGGCAGTTAAAGGGCAAGTGATGGCTGATTTTGTCACTCAGCATTGTAATACGGTGGATTCTTTGGGGATTGCTCCCTGGACACTTTTCTTCGATGGGTCCACATGTGGTGAAGGAGCAGGTATCGGCATTGTGTTAATTTCACCTCAAGGAAAGAAGTATGAGTTTTCATTGCCGATTGTTGCTACAGCGACAAATAATCAAGCTGAATATCAAGCCTTGATAAAGGGGTTAGAATTGCTGAAGGAGATACGTGCCGATGTTGTTGAAATCTTTGGCGATTCTATGCTAGTTATAAATCAATTAGATGGAATTTATGAATGCCGAAGTGAAGCTTTGATTCCGTATTATGAAAGATGTTTGCAATTGTTGAAAGGATTTAGAGATTTTCGTCTTGAACATATCTCTCGATTGCATAATGAGGAAGCTAATCGACTAGCTCAGCATGCTTCAGGGTATCAACCTATTCAGGAAGTGCTAACATCGGCAGTTGATACCGATGACTGGAGGAAAGAGATTGTCGATTATTTAAAGGATCCATGTAGAAAGGTCGAGAGACGTATAAGGTTCCAAGCTACCAAATATGTGCTCCTCGATGATGAATTATATTATCGAACTATAGATGGAGTTTTACTCAGATGTGTTAGCAATGATGAATCGAAAAGCTTGATGGGTGAAATTCATGAAGGAGTATGTGGGGCACATCAATCGGCTTTCAAGATGAAATGGATGATCAGAAGGAATGGGTACTATTGGCCGACTATTCTTGAAGATTGTTTTAAATATTTTAGGGGATGCCAGGGGTGTCAAAAGTTTGGTAATATTCAAAGAGCGCCTGCATCGGCTATGAATCCTATAATCAAACCATGGCCGTTCCGAGGATGGGCTATTGATCTCATTGGTCAGATCTATCCGCCATCGAGTAAAGGACATAAATTTATTCTGGTTGCTACCGATTATTTCACAAAGTGGGTTGAGGCAATTCCTTTAAAGAAGGTGACATCGGTCAATATGATTGATTTTGTGAAAGAGCATATTGTTTACCGATTTGGTATTCCTCAGACTATCACTACCGATCAGGGTACTATGTTTACATCAGGAGAATTTGATGAGTTTGCTGTAGGTATGGGAATTAAAATTTTAAATTCTTCTCCATATTATGCTCAAGCTAATGGTCAAGCTGAGGCTTCTAACAAAGGGATCATCAAACTCATTAAGCGCAAAATTGAAGAAAATCCTAGGAGGTGGCATACAGTATTAAATGAAGCCTTGTGGTCATATCGGATGTCATGCCATGGTGCAACCAAAGTAACGCCTTATCAGTTAGTATATGGACACGATGCAGTGTTGCCTTGGGAAATTAAGGTTGGCTCTAGACGAATACGTTCTCAAAATCAGCTGACAGCCGATGAGTATAATACTCTTATGAAAGATGAGTTGGAAGATGTGGCGGGTCATCGGTTAAGGGCTTTAGTTAGTATTGAAGAAAATAAGAAAAGAGTAGCTAGATGGTATGACAAGAAGGTGAAAGTAAAAGAGTTTGCCGATGGAGATCTGGTCTGGAAATTGATTTTACCGATTGGGACTAAAAGTTCAAAGTTTGGAAAGTGGTCTCCTAATTGGGAAGGTCCATATCGGATAAATCAGTCTATTCCTGGTAATGCATATATTTTAGAAACCCTCGAAGGGGTTGTGTTTCCCAGAGCGTTAAATGGAAAATATTTAAAGAAATATTACCCTAGTATCTGGACAGATGCATAAAAGTATAAGTGCCGATAACAGTACTATCGGCTAAGAATTATGCAAGGGTATCAATGTCTCATAAAGTGCCGATACAATAAATAAGATTACATGTTCAGCAAGGATTGGATAGCTAATATCGCACGCAGGCGAATCTGGTCGGCTTCTTTCATTTCTTTGATATCGTCATCGGCAGCACCCTCCACAGGCTTGAGTTTCTTCTTCATGGCTAAAGCTTTGCGAGCTTGGATATCTCTTTCTTGCTGAAGGGCTTTGACGGCATTGGGTAGCTGGCTTTCTTCTTGTTGAGCATGAGTTAAGGCTGCATCAATTTCTTTCAATTCAGCCAATAGAGCTGCCTTCCTTGCCGATAGATCCAAGATTTTCTGCTTAAGTGCAGCACCCGAAGTCTGCAAGTTGACGATGCCCTTGTGCTTCTCATCAGCGATTTGTTTCAGTTGTAGCATCTCTCCTTTAAGTTGAGCTTGAGCTGCTCTATCGGCAATGCGCTGAGCAGCCCGTTGATATTGCAGTTGACGGCTTTCTAAGTGAGCTGCTGGGAAGAGTATTTCTTCAACATCGGCAGGGACCTGGCCACGAATTGTTTTGAAGATTGCCTTTGCGGGGTCCGAGTCATCTACCAGTTGGGCGGTACTTTGCTGTAGCAAGTTCAGGAGGGTTTCCAACTTGGATTTAGTTTCTGCCGATATTGTTCCCAGTGCAAGGGAAGAACTTGTTTCCTCTCCATCGTCGTCAGAAATGTCAATGGCAAAGGAAAATAGGCTGTTCGGGGAATCTTGTTCCTGAAAGAAAGACAAGGAGATCAATCAGGGGTAAGTATGAGTATTGTAAAATCAGATAGGTTGATCGGTTTACCTGTTTCAAGGCAATTTCCTGTGCTTGACTGGAGGAAGCAACCTGGAGTATGTCGTGTGGATCGGCTGAGCTTGCCGATGGGATATCCTCTGTGACTTCATCGGTGGTAGGCTCTTGAGGTATGATGACCGATGACATTGGGGCAGATGTAGGGATCGGCATAGACCTTTGTCGTTTTGGCTGTGCTTCAGTATCTGTTGAAGCTTTGCGCTTTGCTTGGACATCGGCAACGATTGGCTGGGGGGCATCGACACTTGTTGGTTGTGAAGCTTGGGCATCTGGTACGTTTGCCGATGTACCCAATTGTTGCTGTAAAACAAGTGTGAGATATGATATTTAACAGATAAAATGTAAAGTCAAGAAGCTACCTCTGAAGGAGTGGTGCTTGATATCGGCAGAATTGCCGATGATGATCCAGTAGCAGCTCTTACCCCCTGATGATTAAGGTTAATATAGTTTGTGATTGGCATAAGTGAAAATAAACAAGGTTGTTACCTTAAAGGCTTTGACCAAGGTTGTAGCAGCGGCCGATGGAGTAGCCCTAGATATAGCCAATTTGGACTTAGAAGTGATGGTCTTGGTACGAATCTTCTGGTGGGTCAAAGCGGCTAAGGTGGGAGCGTTGTAGCCGATCGGCGATGTTGGGGAAATAGGCCGGAGGTTGAAGGGTTTCCCACTTTTGCTCACCGATGGTGCTGGGTGGTTAACCTGTTACAAGGGAGTCAGTTATTGATAAATGAAAGGAAAAGCAGAAGGGAGTTCAAAGAAACTTACCGCGTCGTCAGGGATGGCATATTCAGAATCGATCATGTGCCGATATGTGTGAGCAGAAGTCGCGAACAGTTGCTCTTTCCACTCTCGCCACCATTGCTTGTATGACTCGGTGATGAAAGATATTGGTGTCCAGGTGGATATATCAACATCTGTGGTATCGGCATCAGGAGAAAGTTGTACTACCTTGTTCCAGTCTGTTCCGCAGGTGATTGTTTCCCTGGGTTTGATCACATCGGCAAAGCAGAGTTTGATTGGCAGTTGCCCAAAAGCCAATTGGCGGGATACTGCCGATGGGTTGTAAAATTCATATGTAATGTTGGTGTTTTTCCCGCTGCCGAATGTGTTTACTGGAATTGCCCTGGGAGTGATGATAGCCATCATGAGCTCATTATCTTGATTCAGAGTGTCATCGGCAAAGTTGAAAAGAAGGGGGAATCTGTTTTCTTCGTCGATATAAGGCACCCAGGCCCTATGATCACGAGAAAGACCATTATAGAAGCTTTGAAAGAATCTGCCGATTTGGTCTTCGTTGGCTTCTGTTCCAGGAAGGACAATTATGGCTTCACCAAAATTGAGGGGTGAGCGTGTTGCCGATTCATCATCCCCGAGCACATAATCTTCGGCAATTTCTCGTGGGAATTGTTGAGCAAAAAAGTCCTATTGCAAACGTTTGTGCATATGGGCATTCAGCCACATGTTGATGAACCACCACGGGCCTCCCAGGTTGCCGATGGGTTCGCCAAGCAGAAGTTTCTGAGACACTTGGTGAAGAAGATGATAAGTGGAGCTCAGAAGGTATCGGCCAAGAGGAAACCTTACGCCATTAGCCAGAAGTTCAGCTGCAGGGAGGAAGGCGTTGGTTGGTCCTACTGATCGACCACAGAAGATAAATTTTTCTAACCACATATTCAGGAATGTGGCATGTTTCCTCTGGCTAGGTGTCCCGGTTTTCTGGTATTCTTGAATATATCCTGTCCAACCGCCGATGTTACGGGTATTCACTCTATATTCAGGCTTTCTACCATAGATGGAGCCTTCATCGGCAGTTGAGATGTCCAAGCCAGTAAGCATGTGGACATCGGCAAGGGTAGGGGTAGCTGGGCCATGTCCAAACATAAAAGTATTGGTCGTATCTGACCAGAAATAAGCAGCTGCAATTATCATTGATTCATTTTTCTGCATATCGGCAATAGAGAGCCTGATACATTGGTCTAACTTTCGTTCTGCCCAGTATACTTGCATCGATCTATTAACCCTCAAATACCAATCTTTCCACCCTTTGGTGGTTTTGGGCCAAGATCGGAATGTGTCTTTCCACAAGTTCAGAGAGAAATTTTGGGCTCTAAAGGGGATTCTGTTAACCTCTGCGTTGATCAGATCGGTTGGATCTGGGTTGCCCATTGGTCCAAGGCATTGGACGTGTGGCTGATCGGTTGGGATAATTAATTTGTTGCGCAGTTCCTAAGGTTATGGAATCCAGAAGACAGAAGAAAGGAAAAATCACCAACTGAATAAATTTGCAAAAAGATCAAAGTAAAAGGTAGTGGAAGTGGAGCGAACCGCGGGGACGTCGAAGTTGATGGCCATTGTCTTGAGGAAGGTGGAGATACGAGCCGAGAACTTGAAGTTAGCGCCGGAGAAGGGTTCTGTTGGTTGAGGTCGCGCGGTTGTTCGTCGGAGTCGCCGCCGGAGAGAGAGAATGCCAAGGATTGGAGGCTGAAGATAGAGAATGAGGGTTCCGGAGAAATCTATTTATAAGCCGGCCAGAATAAGGGTATTTTGGACTTATCTCTATGACGCGCGCATATAGGTCAAGGCGGTGCAGGGGGATATGGTAACTATTCGCGCGATAATCAGGGGATTGTACAGATGAGTTGATAACAAGTAATCATGACTTGGAAGGGATATTGATACATGATATTTTAATTCTTAAAATGGCAGCATTATCATGTTAAGATCTTGCCGATGGGTTGTTGTTTTGGTATCTCAATCAAGGCAAGAGTGGTTGGCGATTGTGCGATATTTACTGAAGTGCGTGGATCAAGATTAGATTTGATTGGATTTGATAACAAATCAAGTTTTGGCTTGGGGAATGAGTTACGGTAATTGGGCAAAGGCAAGCGTTATCTGGAGTAAATTTCGAAGCATTAATGGTTTTATACTCCGAAATTGGGGGGCATGTGTTGACACCGTTTTTTGCACGTGTCAAAATAATCGGAGTGGACCAATCGGCAAGGGGAAAGTTATTGAATACTTTGATAGCCAATGAAAGCCAGTTTGTAAAAATGGTTGCCGATAGTTGGTGATGATCGATGGAAAGGATGAAGGAAGACTTGACGACTACTGCCGATGAAACAGGGAGTATGCCGATGAAGGAAGACTTAAAGACTACTGCCGATGAAACAGGGAGTATGCCGATGAAGGAAGACTTGAAGACTACTGCCGATGAAGCAGGGAATATGCCGATGGGAAGGAGGACAGTGAGATTTCCATCGTAATTGAGGCGGACAGGGAAATAGATAGGAGTTGATTTCCTTTTCTATATTTGTTAGGTTATGATTCGTGTAAGAGTCACGTGTTTCCTTAGATATGGGATTGGTGTCCTAGTTGTGTTTGGTTGTGTCTCTTTAGATCAGGGTATAAATATGGAGTAAGGGGCAATGTAATAGACAATATCAATCAATATCAAAACCAACTTTTTACTCCTATTTGCATCTACTTACTTTTCGGCGACTTCGTCAATTTGCATATTTTTCCTTTTTACGAGTTCTCATTGATTCGGCGAGCTGCATCGCTTCAGTGCGACCTTCGGCGATTCTCGAGTTCCGTGTGAGCACCTCTTGGCCGTGACTTCCGGGCGTATCGCTGTTGTCAGGACCAAAGTGTTCGTGTCTTCATCCTTGTCGATTAGCAGGTCAAATCGACTGGCACGCTTTGGATATCGATTCGGGTATTAGCCCTTTGTGTTTGCAGATCACTTTTGCATCAACACATCTTTTGGCACCTCTTGGCCGTGACTTCCGGGCGTATCGCTGTTGTCAGGACCAAAGTGTTCGTGTCTTCATCCTTGTCGATTAGCAGGTCAAATCGACTGGCACGCTTTGGATATCGATTCGGGTATTAGCCCTTTGTGTTTGCAGATCACTTTTGCATCAACAGAACACAAGCATGAGTTGGACCTCGCACCATCTATGTATTTATTTTGGGGCAAAATTCGAATCGTAAAACTCCAAATACTTTGGGACGGAGTGAATACATTTTTAAGTAATCACACACATGAATATATTTTAAGCACACATGAATATATTTTAAGTAATAATTAGTCAAAATCTACTAAGTTTGATTATTTCCAATACTAATTATGATACACACTATATTTTCGAACGGAGTGATATGATCTCGAAAACATACCCTATACATTCCGAAAGTAGACGCAGTTATGCTATATCAGTACTCCCTCCGGTTCTCTAAAACAAGTCGTTTTAGACATCGACATGGTCTTTAAGAAACGACTTTGACTGTAACTTTTTGCTATAAAATATTTATAAAATATAGTCAATATATACTTTTATGAAACTACATTTCGAAATGAATCTACTTACATCACTTTCATATTTTCAAACTCAACCCAAAAGAAGTTATTTATAGTCAAAGTTTAAAATGTTTGACTTAAGACAACCTCAAAACGACTTGCTTTAGAGAACCGGAGGGAGTATATCTTTTGTCTTTAAGCACGAGTCCCTCAATTCTAAAATATAATGTAAGCTTTTTTAGATCTTGTCCTAAATCAAATTAAACTTGTCTGACTCTAGTTAGATTCATAAAATATATATCAACTTTTACGATAGTAAATAAATGCATTTATCAAAATACATTTCATGGATGAATCTATTTTGGTTATAGATGTTTTGTATTTTTGATATATCTATTCCACTCGTCTAAAAAGAGTGCAATTTTAGATTTCGTCAAACGAAACTACTCTAAGTTTAACCAAGTTCATAGGGAAAATATAGCCTCAGCCTACAAAAATATTTGATAATAAATCTAATGCTATCTAGTATTTGGTATTATAAACATTAATATTTTTTATAAAAAATATTATAATATGGATTAACTAATTATTATTGTTAGGATTATACTCACTTCGTTCAAAATTATAAGTCACTTTGACTTTTTTTCATCTATATCTAGATAAATAGCAAAATAAATGTATAAAAATTTAAAACAGAGGAAATATTTTTCTTTAAAAACGGACGTAGTAAGCATTTGTTATATCGAGGAGTGCCGATGCCGCACACAAGAGAAGACCATTGATTGAAAGGCGGTGGAACAAGCTCGCGACCGAACACCGAACCCTGTAAATCACACGTGACGAAGAAATGTGTGTGCCGTGTGCGCACGCATGCGCCATGCGGATATGCTCGACGAAATCACGAGAGACGAGACGACTTTCTCAAAGCCGCACGCACGCATGACGCACCCATGCGCGCGCTCAGCTGATACCGGTGACGACGCAGCGCGCGGTGGATTAGGTTGCCCGCATTTAGCTAAGAATCCATCAAGGTCAGGCGGCGGCGTTAGTCAACAGTCAGCACCGCCCGCCCTTTTTCTTCCTTCACGCTCGCGGATCGCCTGTCCTCGCCCAACTCAGCGACTCGATCGATCGCGCTGGGACGCACGCACGCGGCTGCTTTCAGGCCACCAGGCCGATCGCCATTCGGCAGGGCCGGGCGCCGGCCGATCGGGAAGACAACGATTCATCGTGTGCACATTGACTGACTCGTTGGTACGACGTGTCGTCCCGTCAGTCTCGCGTACGGGTTCGTGTCACGTCTTCGTTCTCCTTCTCCCCGTGCCTATCTGCTGTCCGATCGTTCTGGCCGAGGAATATGCTTATTGGGCAGGCGAATCAACGAACTAGTAACCAGAGGCTAACAGCTAGTATGTCAAGATTACTTCATGCGTGTGTGTGTGTGTTCCATCACGCGGATGCCCACCAGGAAATTGGTGGCTAATGTGCGTGACTGGTCTCCTTCTGCCCTCCCGTAGCTATGAATTAACAAGCATAAACCTAGATAGATTTATTTAGATTTATGCTGGTTAAATCTATGCTTTATCTGTAACTAATTTAAACATGATCCAATGAGTATAAAATTTTACTATAATTCAATTATACAATAATTAGGCCACCATAAAAATTTCACCATAATTGAACCATAGAAGCTGCAGCTATGAATTATTCCATTTAATTACAGAAAAGCATAGATCTAAAGCTATAATAAAACTTTGTACTAAAGCATACCATATTCGGCCTGTTCGCTGGTTGGTTTCTGAGCTGATAAGCTCGGCTAATGTTGATTTGCTATGAGAGGAAAACATGGTTGGCTAGCTGATAAGCCATGGCTGAAACCAACAAGCGAACAGACTGATTATATGTTCACTGTGCAGATCTACTCACGTGGAGTACAACAAAATTAGATTTTCTATTTTATGATTTTTCTGTGATTTAATATGATTTTTCAAAGATTCAGCGGAAATAAATAAAAAATATAAAAGATAAAACCATCGTCACCGTAGCAAAATCACCTCCAAAACCGCTTGGGGAGTTATTTAACCAATTTTGAAAAGCTCAGGGAGTAGAAAATCCGATTTTATAATTTGCACGGTAAAGTATTCGTTCTCTCGATCACCTCCAAACACCCTATGAATCTTTTTTTTTTTTTTTTGTGATGAACTGATGATCATCTGATCGGGGGCATAATTATGCTTTATTATTTATGCATGCACGGTGAGATGAACCGTGTGGCAAAAAAAAAGAAAAGAAAAGAAAAGAAGATGCACCTTTCGCTAAAAGTGTACGCGTGAGTTCACACACACAAAAAAAGTTAATTGGGATGAGAGGCAAGCCGGAAAGAAGAAACAGGAATGCATGGCAGGCATGATGAGTCATACCCACACGTTGTTCTTAACTAGAAACCAGTAGCAGTACGTACGTATGCATGAAGCACCACCTAGCATCATTCTTCTAACTATAGCAGCTACAGTATTTAACCATGGCTTCCTAGCTTTTCACATATAGTAGTACGTTGTTCTAGCGTAATGTCATATTTTAGTACCTTAAGTTTAATTAATTATAAATAAAAAGTATTCATGTTTATGATACTAAATAAATATAATTAAATTATTTTACGAAATGTATTTTCATAATAAATTAATTTAAAGCTATAAATGTGAATATTATTTACTAGAAACTTGGTTAAATGTGAACTATTTTTTGTGACACGTAATTTATAGTTGCATTCGTTTTAGGACGGAGGTAATAAGTGGAGTACGTGATTGCCTCCTCAATTTAAAAAAGGGGTCACCTAGCTGCTTCCATTCTGTTATTAATACACACAACTAGAAGCAGTTTAATACATCCATACGTACGTACTCCCTCTATCTAGAAAAAATGCAACTACGATTGTGTGCCAATAAAAGTTGTTCATGTTTGATAAAATTGCTAGTGAATATTATTCACATTTACGGCTCTAAAATAATTTATTATAAAAATACATTTCGTAATTAATCTAATAATATTTATTTGATATCATAAATATTAATATATTTTTATCTATAATTGATCAAACTTAGTTAAGATATTAAACCATGACACTGTGCTAGAATGGCATACGTTCTGACTTGCTGGCTGTCTCTGGATCACTCGGCACAGGGAAAAAGAAGTAATATTCTCTAATATAATGGCGTCTGATTAGGAAGCCCAGCTGGGGGCGAAAGCGCTCGCTAACCTAACTCCATGTACGATCTCAGTCCGCGATAATGCCAGCGGGCATTTGTTTAAGGGGGTCTAGACGCTTCCAACGGTTTCTTTACGCTTTGCTGCCCTGATGAGGTCGATCGCCCATTAATTTAACTACAATGGCTTCGCTAGTGGCCCATTAGCGAGTAATAATCAGTGTGACAGGGCAGGACCGTGACTCGTAGTACGCAGACAGGCTTCGACATTCTCTGTGATCACTGATCACGTGTCTGCTTTCAGGTTGGGAGAAGGCCGCCTCTCGCTGGCTGCATTCAGCTGCTGTCGTCGACCTGTACCGCACAGGAATATGTTAAGCGAACAAGTGCAGTGCACGATTTAAAAATTGTTACAGTACGTGCCATTTGCACACATTTTATTTGAACTACGGAGTATTTGATTTTTTTTTTTAGAAACACTACGGAGTATTTGATGGCAGGCCTGATGGCCAAGGCCCATGTTGAATTGCCGAAAGGTTCTGAATGTTGAGGATTCACATGCTCTCTGATGAGTTGTGTTCTGCAGTCCAGTAGCACTAGGGAGTTGTTTTGGTGCAGCCAGTCCACTGCTCTGAAACGGGCACGGCTTTGTGAAATCTTGCCATTTGCTGCGTGCTGTACGATGTGTAAACCCCTGTCCTGTTTTTTTTTTTTTTATAGGAACCCCTGTCCTGTTTTTCCAATGCATAAATAAGCCGAGTATTCAAACCCCGTGGGCCTTCACTGGGCCCCCGAGTCAGTACAAACCTCGGTCCGTACACGCGGCATGGGCGAATAAAAAGCACGCCGCGCGGGCCCCACTCCCTGAGAGAAAAACCGCGCCCCACCTCCCAGTCCGTGCAGGCCGGTACAAGCAAACCCAGCAGCGCCGGCAATCAGCGATCGGCTGCGGGGCCCGCGACTTGGGGAGCAGTTGCTGCCGTCCCGCAGACGGACCTTACCGCGTCGGTGCACCGGGTCTAGCGGAGACCCGTCGCTCCCCTCCAATCTGGCCCCCACCAGTCAGTGGAGGAAAGCACCCGGACCACCGCGCACCTGCATCACCCAAGCTCCACTTTCAACCACTCCGTCCGTTGTCCCCCTCGCTCTGGTCGCTGCCGCCTCCCGCTCGTGTTCACACTCCTCTAGGCGCCTGAGGCCTCACGGTCTTCGTCCTCGCCTCCGCGTCTCAGCCTCGCGAGCCGCGTGGAGCTCACGGCGGCGACCGCCATTGGACTATTGGAGTTCCCGGAGGTACGAAACCCGCCTCTCTCCCCCCGCCTTGAATGACTAGCTTTCTTCGCTCCTAGCGTTTCCCGGTCCCCGTGTATCGTAATCGTGCCCGCTTGATTGCTTTGGCATCGGGCCGTGCGGTTCCTGCTGCATTTGTGATTTGGTGGTTGTTCAAGTGCTGCGATTAGAGGGGAATAGGGGATGAAAGCTTGATTTCGTGCCCAAAGTGCGTAAACCTGCTCGCATGCGCGCTCTGAGACTGGGATCGGGATTAGCAGGAGGTTTTTTGAGGTGATCCTGCGTTTCGACTCGGCTAGAGGCCCTGTGATTACGACAGATTTAGGGTTTAGGAGGGGAATGGGATTTAATGGGCGTATGGGTAGAGTACTCTTTGGACTGGATGGAGTTTCTGATCGCCAGCTTTTGCACACGTTGAGTATGATAATAATTCGTTGTTCTCATGCCTAAATTTCCACATTTCAAGAGAGAGGAACGAAAGCATGTGCAATTTAAGGTCAAATACATTTGATAGGCTATACCAGTGATGACTTTATGAGATGTGATGTGCTTGCATGTGGGATTGTCTACATTTCCTTAAGTGGAGTAAGAGTGTAAGACCCATAAATGGCTCTGAAATTTCTTTAAGCTGTACCAGAACTGTCCAGTCCATCCTTTATGCTTTGGTGAGTTCTGCAGCTGAAGTAGACTTGCATTATGCTCTTCAATCATCATACAGGTCAATGGAGGAGTCAGTGCCAATGTCAATAATCAGCAGTATTTCAAACTT
Organism: Miscanthus floridulus; assembly: GCF_019320115.1. NCBI lineage: Eukaryota > Viridiplantae > Streptophyta > Magnoliopsida > Poales > Poaceae > Miscanthus > Miscanthus floridulus. Next base: position 40,008 of record NW_027097337.1, read on the forward strand.
TCGTAAACTGTCTACCAGTTGTGTGGTAGAAACTGAGCTAATTAAGAGATACTGCCAGAAGATCGTTGAAATCTTGGGTCTTCTGAAGCTGGTCCTCGATGAAGTTCTCCTCCCCCAGATTACTCTAGATGATAGAAAAATTCTGCTGCTTGAGGAACTGGATGCTACCATCAATGATGCGATAAAGCTAGTTGGAAGCTGGGATTTGATGATGAACAAAATTTATTTCGTAATTCCCTTATCCCTTCCATTTACTACTGTCATTCACATAAGACACAACTTATAGCTTATACAACGCTTTCGTTATTTAATACTTGCAAATTATTATATGAAGGTTATGCAGGTGGAGTCCCTTATTGACAAGATGCAAAATTATGTCCTTGAAGTGTGCCAAGTTGTCAATTCTGAAGTGACACCACCAGAAACCAGTTGTGTTTCAGTGTACTTGGAGGTAGTGAAAAAGCTTTATTGTCATATCAGTTGTACTCCTTTCAGATGATCTCATATTCTAATCACTTTGGTTCTCGCAAATTTCAGAAAATAAAGCAAGCGCCAGGCATCACGGTCCTCCCCAGGAAGAACGCCTGGTAGGCTGAGGAGCTCGAGTACACGCCGCCGGATGTCCACTTCCAGATCACGCAGTCCGGGATGTTGGGCTGCAACTGAACGTTCTCCACCATGTCCCAGAGGCGGAGGTACTCAACTAGGACTGCCGCAGTCCTCGCTCGCGCCTCCGCACCACCAAAGGTGAAGTTTTTCTTTTGGATAGCCCTCCTTGGCTGCCTCTGGACCGCGGAGCGACGCATGCGCCACGGACTACAACAGAGCGCCGACTGCGTGCTCTGTGCCCAATGCACGGAGGCCACTGACCACCTGCTGGCGTCCTGCGTTTTCACCCGAGAGATCTGGCACCGCCTACTCGCACGTGTCGGGTTCCAGCATCTTTGCCCGAGCGACGAGTCCGTTCTACTCGACTGGTGGCAGCAGGAACGGATGCGGGTTCCCGAGTCCTTCCGGCGGGGATTCGACTCCTTGGTGCTGCTTGTTTCTTGGGAGGTTTGGAAGGAACGCAATAGAAGGACCTTCGACTCCTCCTGCAAGACGCCGACCGAGCTCGTATCTCTTATCCGTCACGAAGCCAACGACTGGATAGCGGCCGGCTTCCGGTGCTTCGCGCCGCTCTTCACGCCTGCTGCCTAGCGGGCTTCCCCTAGCTCTCTGTCGCACAATTAGTCTAGCCAGCACTACGACCTTGCTGCTCCACCGTTCGAGCCGGTGATCTTTGTATGTGTTCTACTCGTCGCGCCTATGGCAACTCGCCAACCGGGCCTTCGGGTTGTGTACCTTGATTCCCACTTCCCTTAATGAAGCACGTGCTAAGCACGCTTTCGAAAAAAAAAGCAATTTCAATGTGAGAAAATTATGGGTATCATCAAGGAGGCTTCCAGGGATCTTGTCGGAAAATATATGCCAAAGTCAGAGACATTGACAAATATCCAAGTTTCTTTGAGCTTATCCACAAATCAAGAGTTGCTGATGGAGTCTGTTGCCCTTGCCAAGATTAGAACAAGAGTCAATGCCGAGGATAGTTCAGAACTAGATGGTATCAACCATATCTCTGAATTAGTGAACCATATGCTTGAGAAACATGTGGAAGAAAAACAGATGCATAGTATTAATGGAGTGCCCATACCCGCTGATTTTTGCTGCCCCCTTTCCCTTGAACTAATGTCAGATCCAGTGATTGTGGCTTCTGGTCAAACATATGAACGGTTTTTCATCAGGAAGTGGCTTGACTTGGGTTACAATGTCTGCCCCAAGACACGTCAAACTTTGGGACACAGTAATTTGATTCCTAACTACACTGTCAAACAGTTGATTGAAAATTGGTCTGAGATACATGGTGTAGTGCTACCAGACCCCGTGAAACTCTTGAGTTTGAGCTTTTCAGTTTCCCTCAAGCCGATTAATGGTAGAACAAGTGATAAATCTCCTTCCTCTGAAAACTCTCCAAGGACAAATAAGTTTGGCTCACCAGATCATATGATATCATCAGATGACAGTTGTCATCCTAACTTGCTGCATGAGAATTCTGATTCAGATGATCAAATCTCCAAGGCTTCATCTTCTGAAGACACAGATGATTCTGAAACTGATTCTTCGAAGTTACTAATTGCAGCTATTGAAGTAAACACATTAATATGCAATGCGACTATTGATGGTTCTGAAGCCCTTAAGCAATTGAGAAAGGATGGTTTCCATGCTTCTGATGTTGAACAGCATCTCCAAAGTAATGGTATCAGTAGTGATATTGGCACAAGTGCTTCTTCCAGCAGCAACCATCTTGAAGTCGTTGAGAAGAATAAGGAGGAACTGGTCTCAAGTAACAGCATTGCATCAGAAAATACAAGAAATGGTCCAATGATCACCTGCTCAAAACCAAATTGGCTGCCAAGGTTGGGTGGTGTTCGTTCTCGAAATCAATTAGTCTGGCAGCAACAATCAGATAAAGCTGTTCCAATGGAGTCAAGATCTGATTTTGCTAGTGCTGATAATAATGTTCGTAAACTTATTGAGGACCTGAAAAATGAGTGTACTGATGTCCAAAGGGCAGCAATAGGAGAGCTCCTTGTTCTTTCAAGGCACAGCATGGAGAGTAGAATTGCCATTGCAAACTGCGGTGCTATACCCTTCTTGGTGAATCTTCTTTATTATGCAGATCCCAGCATGCAGGAAAATGCTGTAACAGTACTCCTGAATTTGTCGTTAGATGACAACAAGAAGATCGCCATCGCAAGTGCGGATGCCATCAAGCCTCTCATCCACGTTCTTGAGACGGGTAACCCTGAGGCAAGAGCAAACTCAGCTGCAGCTCTCTTCAGTCTTTCAGTAAATGAAGATAACAAGGCCAAAATCGGACGCTCTGGAGCGATCAAAGCCCTGGTCGACCTGCTGCAAGATGGCAGTGCGCAGGGGAAGAAGGATGCAGCAACAGCTCTCTTCAACCTATCGACATTTCACGAGAACAAAGCCCGGATTATTGAGGCCGGGGCTGTAAAGCACCTGGTGGAGCTGATGGACCCAGCAGCTGGGATGGTTGACAAGGCGGTCTCCGTTTTGGCAATCCTTGCCACAGTGCAGGAGGGAAGGAATGATATTGCTCAGGCAGGTGGCATCCCGGTGTTGGTTCAGGTTGTTGAGCTGGGCTCCGCACGGGCGAAGGAGAACGCTGCTGCTGCTTTGCTGCAGCTCTGCACGAACAACAGCAGGTTCTGCAGCCTGGTGCTCCAGGAAGGCGCCATGCCTCCTTTGGTGGCATTGTCGCAATCAGGCACGGCCCGTGCAAGAGAGAAGGTACAGTTGCACTTGCACATATTGGCATAAGCATAAGCTGACAGTTTCGGTTCTGTACTTCATGTTTGAGAAGTGAAAACTTGCAAGACAAACGCGTCGGCTTACTATTTTAGTTTTGTATGTGCAGGCACAGGTCCTTCTGAGTTATTTTCGCAACCAGCGTCAAGTTGGCAAGGTCGTTAGGCGCTAAATTCAGACATTGTTGCGGGCGTAACTTAACCTCTGATGTAACTATGATTGCTTTTCCTTGCCTTCTTGCACGACCATGCTGGTTGAGCAAGTGGTGTACATCCCGTAGTGACCGTAGGCTAGTAGTGATATTCTTGGGTAGCGAGTGGTTGAAGAGTAAGACGTCTCCATTGTACATTTCGTGCTATTTTTCAACCGTAATCATTTTTTTCTTCTTTGAGCATTGTTGAGGGGACGTGACTATTGTTTACCCCATAGCTTGCAAATTTTTATACCATTCGCTTCGCTGAAATGACATCTCATCGTGTTTAGTATTTGTCAGTATTATTTAGTATTTAGCATTTCTCTAGTACTTTTCTTCACTATCTACTCTCATCGGCTTTAGTAGCATAGTGTGCTGAGCATTAGTGGATAGTGAACGATGCTGACATATTTCTAGCTGTTGTTAGTACCTGTCACTATTTTCCACTTACTTGAGCCAGTAGGTGTCATTATTTATCTCATAGTGTTTCGGTATTTATTTGATTTCCTTCAATACTTTGTTCCCTGCTTCTGACAAACCATAGAAGTTGTGTTAGTATTTTTGTGAACAATTTCTATAACTTGGATTCAGTACTCCTACTCAGCAAATTTGTCGGCTTCCAAGTTATTGTAAATCTTGTTGGCTTCCAAGTAATTTTAGAACTCTCATCCTGCATCAGTATTTGCAATTTCTAGAAGCTTTCTAGTTAGAGTTTGGCTTCTATAAATCTCAACAAGGATTTCAGTGCTACTGTCTTTAACTGATATTTCTGTTTGCCGAGTACTGAGAGCAGCAGCGGGAGGCAAAGATGTCCGCATTATCCAACTACATTAGTTTTCTTCCCTGCACATCGGCACACCTGATTCTGACTGCCTGCACTGCACCACTGCTCTTTTGCTTGATTGCGGAAGCTACTCCATACAAGAATTGATGGGAGCTAATCCATCCGTGGAAGCCACAGAAAGGTGCATGTTCGACTCCTAGGACGGTGCTCCGGCCTCATGTCTGGCGGCCGGCTTCGTAGGAGGGGTCCCGACGCACAGGGCACGGCGAGGGGCTGTGGCGGTAGTCTTCTGGGCGGTCGGCGTCTTTGAACCCGCAGGCCGTCGGCTGTCGGCAGCTACGCGCGGGGTTGTCGACCAGTCAGTGTCAGTGAGCATCGGGCTTGGGGTGGGGCCGCGAGGGCAAGGCGTCTTCGAAATGACTCACAAAAAACCCCTTTCGCAGTAGCACACTAGGAGAGTAGGAGGTAGCAACACAGTACTAGCCCGTCTGAAAATGTTCCTATTTTAACCATAAAAATGCTCATGTTGATCCATTTCGACGTCCAATCCAGACTGAACACTGAACATTCATGCATCCAAAAATGGCACAATGCTCGAGCCTACCAAAGGTGTTCCATGTTCATGAGGTCCAGACCGGGAAGGAAACGAGATCCAAAAAGAGTATCGACGACGAGAGAAGGCTACAGATGCAACAAGAAGGCGTCTCTAAGCAAGATAGCCTGCTCAGAAGTCTGCCCCGTCTTCCACACTCGGAAGCCCTCGTTGTTGAAGAAGCCCAGCCGTTTCCAATGCAACATGTGCATCAGCGTGAATGGCCCTTGGGTCTCTCCTTGAGGGTCTCTGTAGTGCCACTGCCACAGGAGCGCCGAAGGTGACACGCCGTTCGTGGCTGCATGTTCTGGCCCGTGCTGCTCTGGGCGCAGAACTCCATTCATGGCTGTATGAGCTGGCTGTCGCTGCTCCGGCTGAAGAACCCCATTCATGGTTGCAGGTGCTGGCTCTCGCTGCTCCAGGTGAACATCCCCATTCATGGCCCTTAGAGCATGCATCGCCTTGCCTTCTGGCTTATGTTGCCCTGTGCTAGGGTCCTCATCGTCATCACTGCTTAGATCGATGACTTCTACAACTTCATTAATCTTTGCCATGGCAGCTTGCCGGGAGTGGTCACTTTCATCTTGGTCAATGTTCATGGCTTGAGTTGGGCTACCATCTGCATTAACTTTACAAATAATGTTAAATGTGATTGCAGAAAAAGAGGAGACTGTTAGAAAGTTAACGACAGGATTGAGAATAGCATGTCACTGTGCAATGTCTTCACAGCAAAGAGCAAATGCACAGCTATTTCTGCAGCAGGATATGATCAGTCATCTAGATTCTACTTGACACTAAACCAACATGACCAAACTTGGAATTATTAAGAAATGGGAGCCAACCATGCAAATATTAGAAACCTCTAGAAGATCTTGCAAGGATACATCACATTAGCAAAGGTGTTGAGTAGCAAACCTTGAGTATCGTCCATTTGATAATGTAGTGCAGGATCAGGAGTAACACCACTGAGGCAGGCTTCATGAGCTACATGGATAAAATGAATCATAAGATCCAAAACTAGCAGCATTAATTGCACAGGATCAATATATCAGAAGAAATGGATTTATGATCAAGCAGTTCATAACTGACATGATCAAGCAGTTCATAATGGATTTAAGAAAAGACAATATATTCAATTTTCTATCAACATTATACCCGCATGCAAACAAATGAATTATACGTGTGAAGGTATTTACCTTATCCCTGCTACTGAATGTAAGTATGTAACAGTTGGTGGTCTATTAGTATCTAGCACAACCCACATGACTAAGTGATCCTATGGCTTTGGTGTCCAATTGGTTTCAGAATTCCAGTTACTCAATATAACTAACGACCCTAAAACATTTAAGCATTCCATCATTTATTATCCTTATTAGTTTCAATCAAGTTCTAATTAAAATTTATATGCGCATAAAATATCTCGGACTGGTTCCATTGTTTTTGGGAACATCAAAAGTTGAATGAACATACAAATCAAATTGTTTGTCTGATAAGTGTTAGCACTAGATAAGAATCACAGTACAGAACCTTCAGAAGGAGCTTCACAAGTAGCATCAACTTGCTTAGATGCAGCTGATGGCAGACGAAATCAGCAAAATAGCCCATAGATAGCGATTAGTTACATAAGGGAAGTTATAAGGTAAACAAAGGAAAACAGGTAGCTTAATTTTCAAAACACCATATCTGAAACAAACCTTCTGATGATTCTTTGTTAAGAACGTTCAAACAATCATGTATTTGCTCTGTAGCACCTGGAACAAGCAAGTAGGCTTTAGTATTAGATGGAGAGCAAGCAAGATAAGCAGGTCTTTGCCTCCAATGGCATTATAATGGCTTTCAAAACCACTAATTTATTTCTAAGTTTGGATATAGTAATTAGTTGATAGCATGTTTTGTGGAGCTTCAACAGTATAACATCTTATTACAATTAGTCATGATTTCCCCAACTAAGTAGATTCAACAGCACAACATAGCAACCACAGCCTAGCCCTTAGCAAGTAGAAAGAGATCAACCAAACTTGACATTAGTTCCATTTAGCAGTAAAAGTTCAGAATAGAAATTACTTAAAAGGAAAAGGTGGAGAACAGAGAATTGTAACGGAACCTTGGGTCCTCCCAAAATATAAAATTCAAAAATAAAAAAGATCTAAGGCAGACAAATGTAGATTTTAATCATACCTTTTGATGGTTCCCCATTGAGAACATTCAAAGAATCAACTGCTTGATGAGCGGCACCTGAAAACAAGCAAGACAAGCAGGTCTTAGTGTCAGAGAGTGACAAGGAAAACTACCATTAGTTTCACTTTTGTCTATACTCAGTTTAAAATAACTTGTAGGAAAGGGAAAAAGGCTAGAGATGCAGAATGCGAAATTGCTTATTTTCCGTCAAATGTGCAGGATCATTGTCTTAAAAGAAGAGAATGGGAAATCCTTAAATACAATTGAACTTTAAGTGCAAAGCATGGCCAAAGCAAATACTTTAATCACACTGATACCAGAGCACACTATGAAGGATAACTAAGAAGGAAAACTAAAAAGTTTGGATGAGCCCCCTACTCCGTGGCATGTTGCAGGATTATGAGCCTGTTTGGTGCTTATAAGCTGCTTATGGCTTATCAATATAAATATTTTTTATTAGTCATAGGTATTAAACAGTAACATCTAATGCTTGTATCTCCTAAGATTCTAGCCTGTGCGGGAGCATAGGTTGCCATGGAGTAGTAAGTATAAAATCTAAATAAATCGAACGCAGAGCACGCTAAACTGAAGTTTCCATAACTAAATATCACTTCTAATATTTCAAAACAGATGTCACATGGCTTGCTGTATCATCTCCAAATCAACTTGCCTGAATACTTGCATTCTAAATATAGCTAATGAACAACTGCAACCTTGTAGGAACAGAATTCCATGTATAGGTAGCCAGCTTTTGAAAGGGCAAATATATATGCATACTTCAATTGTAATGGAAATTATGGTGTTACTTCACAACAAAATGATGCACTGACAAAATAATTAGCTTCATTTTGTATAAATTAACTGTGCTTACTTTTCCACAGCGCCATTTGGATTGAGCATGTAACAACTTAGGGATTCAGGGCCATTATGAATGTGAAACAAATGCAAAGGAAAAAGTGCTATAAGAGACCAAAATTCCAAGTGTTGGCACCTCTACTCTCTTGAGATGAGTTGCTTGCTGCAACTTGGAGTTCAGTTTCCTTTTCTCTGTATTCTGTATCCGGAACAATTTCTGGAACCTCTTCAAGACGCCGCCGTCTTTCAGCTGGTGTGTTTAAAAGTTTTTTTTGGTCCAGTAGTTCCACCAATGTAAGAAAAGAATGCGTCAAGGAAGAAACCTTGTGGGAAGTTTCTTCAATGGTCCTCTAAAGTACTAACAGTGAAATATGAAAGCAAGATGATATTAACAAAATGAAACACTATACTATTCTACATGATGATCACAGTCAGTCTAAAAAGGATATTCTACGTGTAACCCTTTCATCTGCGCAATGTCGATCTTTCTTTCTAGTCTCACAAGTTCTCTTTCAATCCACTGGAAAATGCCAATTTCATCAATAAGATTAGAAGCAACAAACACATGGAAAGAAAGGATATATCACTACAATAGTAGGATTAATGAAGAGCTGAATCTAGCATGAGAATTTAAAATTTTGCTTTAAGACATCAAATGTTGTCTAATAGATGCAAAAGATTAGTATGTGATGCAGGTAATATTGCCATTCAGAACTACAGCACTTCCAAAAACAAATAGCCGTATCAATTAGGGTATGGTGGACAAATAATTCAAGTTTCTAAGCAAAAGAGGAGAACAGCAATAAAATATTTGTGTACAAGTTTCAAAGCAAAGAAATGCTGATATTGATACTATGTCGTGTCCATGAAAAGCACTATGTCCTCGGTATGAGTTACAAAGTACTCCTTTTCAGTTGATTCAGACAACCAGTTACTTGTTAAACTTCTAATTTATATCTATCTGCATACATTTTCAGTTGATTCAGACAACCAGTTACTTGTTAAACTTCTAATTTATATCTATCTGCATACATTTTCCTTCCAACATACACAAGCATGAAGTAGCAAAATAAGCATTCACTGAACTGCCAAGTGCACTTACATGATTAACTATGTCTTTATGTACTGTTGCCACCTTTTCCTCCAACTCAGCCTGCCAAAAAGAGCGAACTCAGAAAACTAACAAAGGAGCTTAGCATATGCATTAGAAGCTCAAGTACAACAGGAGACATGATATCTTTAAGTATTTTCAGCTGACAGATAGTAATAGGTGCAAACTTAGGTAAACAGGCTGGCTTAAAAAAAAACTCGACCTGCGGGGGGTAAGACAGCCCCTGGGCGAACAACACCTTCTCACGCAAGTCGAGAAAACCTCTGAACCCCTGCCTCTAGCTGACAGGTTCAAACTTTTTTTTGAAGCTTGCCCAGGTTCAAACTTAGGTGTAAACAGGTTGGCCTTAAAAATAACTCGACCAGCGGGGTAAGACAACCCCCAGGCGTTGGATTAAGAAGAAGACCTTCTCACGTAGGTCGAGAAAACCTATGAACCCATGTAGGTCTACCTCTGAACCCCTGCCCCACCCATACACAGCGGCACCGTAGCCCATGTGAGAACGACCACGACCGGGGCCGGACCTTAGACCTGTGCTTTGGTGTGGGACAGACGAGGGGACTTTTTTAACCCTAGCCTGAAAATTCGCTCCCACGGGACTTTTTTAACCTATGAACCCATGTAGCCCACATTACACTTTACAAGACTGCCAGTGTCCAAAGATTTTTTTTAATGGCTGAAGGGAGTAGTGGAAAACCGGAAACAAATTGATCCTCAACTATCAACAAGTACAGAGTATGAACCGTCCATGACATGACCTGGCACAAACAAAGTAACACTTCGCAATACCCAAAACATTTCCCATCATTCTAACTAGCTAGCATATAACATATAGAAAATATTATTGTGGTCCTTCATCTCTATGGACTAGTAAATTTCCTTCTATGGACTAGTAAATTTCCTTTCTATTAACAAAACAATCTGGTTTGTTTGCCCTCATAACTCAGTATTTGCTAGTGTTAAACATCCAATGGGAAGAGCAACCAAGGAAAATTGCCTAGATCATTTTTTAACGAACTGGCAGGAGCTCTGCATTTCAATTAAGCAGAATAGAGAGTTTATGTACAAGACTGGCTTAACCGCCAACCATAGAGATTTCCCTTCACAAACCACACTCCCAGGGAACATCCCAAAAATAAAGGTCTCCCTGGACAAGGCCAGTCTACCCCTGCAAATCAAGCGCCCTTCTGTATTGTACTAAGCGTTCTTTAGAGCATAAGAAGCATAGATCTCCTAATGAATTTGTATATGAATTATCTTACTTTAGCACTGGAATATGCTAGAAGAATCTGCTATTTGTTTGACATGAGATACAGCAACAGATTTGCATTAGTAATTAGCCATGTGAATATGTTAGAATGAGAGCCATAATATTGATTCACAATAAATGTACACACACATACAACACATGCAGTTCAGATACAAAATATTCTCATCACTAGAGCAATGGACGTCAAAGGTGAAAGAAAGAAATCATTATTCAACAGCATGATAAGTCTACTCTAACCAGTGCCACATATTCAAATGGTTAGGCACTGCCACTGCATTAAAAAGAAGAAAAAATCAGAATATGATCTTACAACAGTGGCCCGTTTCAGTAGTCCTTTCTCAGCCAAAGAAATAAGATCATCACACTCATCCTGTTACCAAGGGAAAAGACATAATTATTCCACCACATCTTTTATTCAGGCAAAAAAAGGCTAAATATTGAATTAGTGAACCAATGTTGCACAAACTACTTAGTAATGACAAGCTACTTTAGAACAAATGTAGCAGTAAATTTAATTTTCCATCAGCAACAACTAACATAATAGCATTAAAATGCTACTGGATTAAAAAAATAGTACCTCTGCTAAATCCTCATCTGAGAGCATTGATATACTGACATCATCCAACAAACCAGTAACACATAAGAGAATATTTGTACATGTATCATTTATCTTGTATTCATTTTCAGATTTCATGATGCCTGTTACAGATTTATCCAACAGCACGTGAGAAAGTTGTTTCCTTTCTTCACAAATGAACTAAACCATCAAACCTAAGAAAGAATGATTGCAAGTGATCCATACCTGTTACTTGTCCAAGCAGGTATGCTTTTCTAGGTATTTCATAGCTGTGCACCTTTTGGCCGCACTTGACTCTAACAAAACAGCCAACAACTTTCTGTTCAAATATGTCTGGCTGACTCATCAAAAGACTAATAACTAAAGTTTTTCTCAGGTAGATTAGGTTGATATTATTCTGAGTAAGGGAGGCAAAATGTCTCTTGCTTCTTTCTGAGACCCTCTTAGCAATCTTTGGCTCCAGACTATTCCGAGGTCTCTTTTTAATAACTGGGGCGTCATCATCATCTTCAGAACTACAAAATCTTTCATCTTCTGAAACTGCATTTGAAGCTAGATGAACTGCCAAGAACCTACGGATCATTTTGCATCTCACTTTTCTTCTTGTAAACAGGGGTTGCAGCTTATCATCACACAAGAAACGAAGTTTCTTATCGTCCTGGTATAGTTTCTTCTCTTTGATGTACCCCTTGACAACTCCAATAATTTCAAGTTCTTCAAGAGGTTTTGACGTATCCTTTCCAAAACTAGACAAGAATCCAATTAGCTCTCTGGAACCCCACCCAACATAGGTTCTCTTATTTGACTTGTTCTTCTGTGATGTGTTCGCTTTAATCTGTTTGCCCTTAGAGTCAAAAGGAATTGTTTGATCATTGGCGCCATTATCAGGAGATGTATTTTCATCTGACTTGTGATCAACAGCTGGAAATCTCTCTAAATTTGCTCCTTCTTTACAGTTAAGCTTTCTATTCAGAATATCACTAGCTTCTTCCAAGTCAACCAATGTCAAATGTTCTGCATCTTTAATTCCTTCCCAGTAGTCTTTAAACAAAATTTCGTAGTTATCTGTTTTTGCCTGGAGATGCACATGAACAGATGTCAGAAAAGACAGAAGAAGGAAAAAAACATGTTACAGAGGTCAAATTGTATTTTTTTTTATATAGTCTAAACTAGTTTGGAATTCTTTCCACAAAGAAATCCAACAAAGTTACGGAGGGGAAGAACTAAAAGTGAACTTTATAGCAAGCAACAAACTCTTTTCGAGAACTGACTAGTAAAGACCCAATATTGTACTTGAGGAATCTGGGTTGTTTTATCCACTTAGACTATGGCATTCTTGTTCTAGGAGTGTTGTGGGTGTGTGATCAGTGGCGGAGCGTGAGCTAAAATCAAGAGGGGGGCAAGTCCATATGTTGTGCTTTGTCAATGAGCAAGATAAGCCAGCAAGTAAGATGAAAAAATGGATGACGTGCTTGTGCATGTAAAGCTCATTTGATGACATTGTGTATGAGCTCCTAGCCTCCTACATCATTCAGTACAATGCCCGTTGATGCTTTAAGAATAGAGAAATGCTTGAGAGCCGTAATGAGCAGCAAATGCAGGAGAGCAGTGGGTGTCAGACATACATTGTCTTACTTAGCAATTATTGTACGCAACAGCAGGCAACTGCCATGGGAAGCTACAAAATATATAATGCCTAAAACACTGACATCTGGCTCATCAGAAAACTCCCTTAGACAAGGGGGGGCTGCAGCCCCCTATGGCCCATGTGTGTGATGGTTGGGTTTGAATGCACGTGTGAGTCTGGCTGTGTGGATTATACATGGATTTTTTTTTCTCCTTCATTAATGAAATGGCATGCAGCCTCCAGTGCATTTCCGAACAGTATCATGATTCAGAAAAATAGTTGGGTACATGCATGCAGTTACCACATGAGGATCATTCTTCTCAATCGCGATAGCCAGGTTCAAGCAGGTTCTGCAGAATCCCTTATTTTGCTTTCTCAGTTGCACAAATTCTACTTTTCCAAGGCAGGCACAGCAAACCGAGTAAAGTGGACAGCACAGGCACTGATAATCAGAACGTCCTCTGCACTGGACACATATGTGCCAATCTGTACAAAGTCAAAATTAGGCCCACGAATGAATTACAATAGATTTTAAGAGTACAGAAGCTAAAACGTCTTTCGTAAAAGAGGCTAAAACAGACATTCCACAATTCCTGATCATATGTGTCAGGCGCAAAATTCTTATTATGTGCAACTATTTAAGTCCTGGTTAGCTTGATGTGTTGTCAGACAAAAGAAGTTGGGTAGTTAATGTTGACAGGTTTTTATTGGAGGCACTGAAATGCTAGTTGTATTTCTGTTCCATGTTGCATAATGCTGGAACAGGTAGCTCCGTAAAATAGTAAACAGTTGAAAGTAAATGTCCAGCAGCATAACTTTTAAAAAAAAGATGTCCAGAAAAGAACAAGGATAATTTCATAAGGTGGTTTGTACTTCAGGATATGTGGCCATAACCAAGTTACAAACAAGTGAACGTGGGTGACAACCAATTTTTGTCCTTTCTAAAGCTATGGTTATCAATATATTCCAAAACATACATATGAGAAACATGAAAAGCATATGTGTGGTGTTTTTTTTTTGGGGGGGGGGGGGGGGGGGGGGGGGCAAAACACTTCCACAGTACAAATTTTATGGATTCTACAAATTTACATCAATATAAAATACTCGTGAAAAGTACATCTTCTTAAGACTATGATGTTATCCAAGTATAAGTATTTGTGACAGAAGGGGGTACTATTTTTAATTGCAACAGATCATACCAGCCTTCAAGACATGAGCATCTGCAGAACTATTGAAGGACATTGTCCTTTCGTAGAGTCATTGATGATTATGCATTGTCAAAACGCTAGAAATGTTAGTGTATACTGCTGCCAACAAATTAATTAACCAGAAACACTTTTCCCTGTACGGGCTCATTACAGATTCATAAAACCAGGCTCACATTTAGGATGCATGGTCATGTTCACCGAATGGGTAGGTCATCATGATCGCGCAGCACATGTGTGATGCAAAACACCAATCAAAACTATTGTTTGGCATTAACATAGCATTCACGCATTCATGATAACATGTTCTCACCGCATATGAACCCCTCATCTTTGTTTTGGACACAGACTGGATGGTAAGCCTTCAGGCAGTTCCTGGAAAGGACAAGGACGCAACATTAGCTGGCAAAGCTGTTGGCAACGATTGGACTGAAAAATAAAATGAACCAGGCGACGTTTTCCCCAAGGGACTGGGTGGATTCACCATGCAGAATCGCTGCACCAACATCTAGCCAGCTGCATTCCGCACAGCCATCCAAGAACAAACCAGCAGCACGAAATCACGCAACCGATTAAAGAGCAATCGCGATGAATTCTAGTCTTTTTTTCGCACCATAAGAGGCAACCGATCGACACAGACACCCCCCCCCCCCCCCCCCCCAAAAAAAAAAGCATGTTCACCATCAGTACAGCAATCGGGGCGGCGGAGCCAACCGATCGATACAGAACCCCCCCCCCCCCCCCCCCCCCCCCCCCCCCCCCCAAAAAAAAAAAACCGGCATGTTCACCATCAATACAGCTATCGGGGCGGCTGAATCACACGTATCTAGGACGACGAAGGCTTACCTGGAGTCACATACGCGGAGGTCGTGCCCGCTGTCCTTGCAAATGAAGCAGCATTCCTCGGCCATCTTGTCCTTTTCCTGCCTCTGCCTCTTCCCGCTCATCCTTTCCTCCCCTGGACGCGCGAACGGAGCGGCCCGGACTTAAACCCCCGAAACCCTCCTCAAAACACCGGGTCACCCTCGCCGCCGCGATCCTTGCCCGGATGACGGCGGTCGGCGCAAATAGCGGCAGCGGAAGGCGGGCGGTCTGGGTGAGTGAGGGTTTGGTGGGGTCCGAATTCGTGAGAGCAGAGGAGCGGGCGACTATGTGGCGGGTGCGAGTGAAACCAGCCGGTGCCGTGGGGGAAAGAAATGGAAAGGCTCGAGCCGCGCGGGCCGCCGGAGCGCCGAGCACACCGTCGGGCGGTCGGGGGTCTACCGGCGCGCGACGCGCGTGACGCGTGGCTCTGGCTCCTTGTTGGTTGGCTCGCTTCTTTTCTCGCCCCCCTTCATCTGCCGGTCCGGTCCGTCTCGTTCTCGTGGAAGTGTGGAAGGGAAGGCAGTGCTGACGTTACAGAATGGTTGATTGGGAGCCCAACTCAGCACCGCACCATACTGCTTTTGGGCTTAGCCTGTGTGATGCATGAGTAGAACTTGGGCCAAGAAATATAGGCCAGGCTTATATACTATTAGGCATATTTATTATAACTTCCCGTTTCGGTGCGAGTGGGCGACGACCTGTTGAGAGCCGAGCGACGCCCCCATGGCGGCAGCGACCTAGGGTTGGCGACCCCTCCGGTGGCCGGCCGTAGGAGGATCTCAGCCACTCCCCCGACGTTTCCCTCTTACCTGATCGCTCGGGCTGACTACGGGGTTGCCCTACGCAGCTGCCCGGCCTTGGCTGGAAGGTAGAGGACCAACGGACGAGTGGATCACGTGACGGTGGCTGCATCGGCGTCGTCCAGATGGCAGTGACCAGGCTGCTGACTTTGAAGGATTTTGGCGAGAAGGAGGTGATGTTTCGATCTGCGGGGAAGATTTTATTCGTGATTCAGGCATTCTGTTTAGGAGATTGAAAGCGCATAATAGAAGATGGGGGCGGCTCCTTTGAGGAGTGCCGCCATCCCCAATAAGTTGCCTGAGTTGGATTGTCGCGGACTTAGCAACGCCGCGACAGTGAAGGAGCTTCGCGATCTGACAAAGCAGTTTGCCCCTTCTGTACTTTGTGTTCTGGAGACTCAAGTGCACAAGGCGAGGGTGGAGCAGTTGAAAACCATATTAGGTTTTGATTTTTCGTTTGCCGTGAGCAATACAGGCTGCAGTGGTGGTTTGGTGATTTTCTGGAAGAATAATACAAATTTGCAGATTTTACCGTACTCATAATATCATATAGATGTTATCTTAAAAGAAGGTGATTCTAAGCGTCGGAGATTGACATGTGTGTATGGGGAGGCACGTACTAGTAAGAGGCATAAGACGTGGGATGTTCTGAAATTCAAAAAATCTACGTCTCCGCGTCCCTCGGTTTGCATAGGTGATTTTAACGAAGTTTTGGACAGGTCCGAACATGTTGGAGTGCAGGAGCGGAGCAACGCATAGATGGAGGGCTTTAGAGAAGCCATTGATGTGTGTGGCTTGGTGGATCGAAAGGCTGTTCGTTTGCTCGTAAACGATCGTAAATTTCCAGCTGAGAACAGTGTTTTTCTCTCACACCAAACCTATCAGCAGTAAATAATCCACGATCGTTTACGGCTTCCAGGGGAGGAACTGGACATATGAAAGGTGGTTCCTACTGCCGGGTTCGACTAAATAGAGCCTTGGCCATGGCTGACGGGTCAGAGCGCTATCCTCTAGCCGTGGTTCAGCACCTCACGGCGGCTGCATCGGACCATGATCCGATCATCCTTTCTTGGCGATCGGATGAGACGAGTGGCAGCAAAAAGACGAGTTTTAAATACGAGGTGATGTGGAAAACCCACGATGATTTTTCGTCGACGCTGGCGGAAGCCTGGGACTCTGGGAGGGGGCAGGAACCGACCAGCATGCAAGATCTCCGGCGCAAATTAGGTGAGGTCAGTGGCCACCTGCAGCGCTGGGAGAGGACGACCTTTGGCAGTGTTCGTCGAGAGCTGCGCAAGCTAGCTGCTGAGCAAGAGCGTCCGCAGTCTGGTCCATTGCGAGTTGGTCCATCACATGCTGAGTTGAAGATCAAGGAACGCATAATGGAATTAAATCACAGAGAGGAGATTATGTGGCGGCAGAGATCAAGGATCATGTGGCTAGCTGAAGGGGACCGAAATACACGGTTTTTTCACCTTCGTTCAAGCCGCCGAAAAAGAAGAAACAAGATTAGTAAGCTGAAGAAGGCCAATGGTGATTTTACTGAGTCCGAGCAAGAGATGAGAGATGTGACAAGGGAATTCTACAGGAATTTATTTCGCTCGGAGGGAGTGCACAATATGGAAGCTGTCTTAGGTACAGTTCCTGTGAAGGTCATGCCTGAGATGAATGATAAATTGTTGATGCCTTTCACGGAACTGGAGGTGAAGGAGGCGCTTTTTCAGATGTTTCCCACAAAAGCACCGGGACCGGATGGGTTCCCGGCACATTTTTTCCAGCGACACTGGGATATGTATGGAACACACGTGACCTCAGCGGTGCTGCATGTCCTGTGTGGGGATGACGACCCGAAGGTGATCAATGATACGATCATTGTGTTAATACCGAAGGTTGAGAACCTAGAGGAGCTGGGTCAATTTCGACCGATCAGTCTGTGCAATGTGATTTATAAGATTGCCTCCATGGCGGTTGCGAACAGACTGAAGGTGATTTTGCCAGAAATAATTTCCAAGGAACAATCGGCCTTTGTACCTGGCAGGCTGATCACGGACAATATAATAACAGCTTATAAATGTTTACATTTTATGAAAAAGAAGTGTGCCAGGGACTTACGGTGCTGTGCTCTCAAGTTGGATACGAAGAAAGCCTATGATCATGTAGAATGGCCTTACCTAAGAGCTATGCTTTGATTGGCACCCTGTTCGTTTGATCGTTTCTATGGCTTATAAGTCGGTTGATGTTATTTTGTTGTGAGAGAAAAACACTATATTATGGTTGATAAGCATGGCTGATACGATCAAGCGAACAGGGTGTGGGGTTCCATCGGTTGTGGGTTGAGATGATTATGAGGTTGGTTACATCAGTATCATTTTCAATTCAACTCAATGGCGACTTTCTGGAACCGTTTACTCCATCACAGGGGATCAGACAAGGTGACCCGATCTCCCTCTATCTCTTCCTGTTAGCAGCAGAGGGCCTTCCGTGCCTCTTGAAATCAAGAAATCAGTCATCAGATATCAATGGCATTAAGGTGGCGCCGTCGGCACCGACGGTTAGTCATCTACCCTTTGCAGATGATAGCCTGTTGTTTTTCAGGGCGGATGGGGAGAGTGCTCGGGAGGTGTTGGAGGTGTTAAATATTTATTGTCAAGCTTCACACCAGCAAATAAACATGGAAAAATCGTCAATACATTTTGCGAAGGGGTGCAGCCAGAGCTTGAAGGGAGAAATCAAGAATATCCTTAAAGTGCATACTGAAGCTCTCAAGGAGAAATATTTGGGTATGCCTTCTAATGTGGGTTCAGCTATAAACGGCGCTTTCAAATTTCTTAAAGATCGGGTCTGGAGTAGGGTTCAAGGATAGATGGAGCAGTGCTTGTCAACCGGTGGAAAGGAGGTTCTTATCAAATCGGTAGTGCAAGCTATTCCAACCTTCTCTATGTCTTGCTTCAAGCTGCCTCGTGGTTTGTGCCAACATTTAGATGGTTTACTATGTAAATTTTGGTGGGGTTCCAGAGATGGAAAGAGGAAGACCTGTTGGGTGGCGTGGGAAGACATGACAAAGCCAAAATACTTTGGTGGTCTTGGGCTCTTGGCTTTTGGATATGGAGATGTTTAACCTGGCACTCTTAGCGAAACAAGCATGGCGATTGCTATAGGATGAAAATTCCTTGAGTGCGCGGGTTCTAAAAGCCGTTTACTTCCCGGACACTAGATTCCTAGATGCAGTGATCGGCCAGTCTCCTTCAAAGATTTGGCGGTCCATTATGGAAGTCAGGGAGGTACTCGAGGGCAGCCTTATAAGGCGGATTGGTACAGGTGAATCAACCAATATTTGGTC
This sequence comes from Miscanthus floridulus, assembly GCF_019320115.1. Lineage (NCBI taxonomy): Eukaryota > Viridiplantae > Streptophyta > Magnoliopsida > Poales > Poaceae > Miscanthus > Miscanthus floridulus. Next base: position 58,776 of record NW_027097337.1, read on the forward strand.
GATGGACTAGCTGCCGACGGAAGGGCGGGCTTGGTGCAAGCGGTAGAGTCTTACCGCCTGTGACCGCAAGATCCCAGGTTCGAGTCGCGGTCTCCTCGCATCGCACAGGCGAGGGTAAGGCTTGCCACACCCTTCCCTAGACTTGCCACACCCTTCCCTAGACCTCGCATAGAGCAGGAGCTCTCTGCACTAGGACTAGCTGCCGACGTCAGGTTTGAGGAGGCCAGTGCCTTGCAGTCGGCCGAACCCCCTTCAATGGGCTAGCGAACTTATTGATCAAACAACAGCAAGCTGGGACCGAGGGAAGCTGCTGGAATTTTTTACGCCGACTGATGTGGAAGCAATCACAAGTATTCCTCTAAGCACACGGCATCAAGAGGATTTTTGGGCATGGCATTTCAAGAAACGTGGTTTTTTCTCTATCCGATCAGTATATAGAATGCTTATAAAGCGCAAGTTCCTAGTAGGGAATGCAGGTGCCTCGGACAGACAAGCAACTGAGGAGTGGTCTACTTTGTGGGGGGTCATGATACCATCTAAAGTGTGTGTGTTCCTATGAAGGCTCGCAAGATGTTCTCTCCCTTCAAAGGATATACTCCATCATAGGAACATGGCAGAGAATAGCGCTTGCCAGATATGTGGAGCGGAGGACTCGTGGAGACGCTCGTTACTTGAGTGCAACATGGCACGCTGTGTTTGGGCTTTGGAGAAAGAGGAGATTACTAAGCACCTTTCTCAAATTGAGGAACAAGATGCGAAGGGATGGCTGGCAGTGATGATGAAGTCCTTGCGACATGAGGAACTGGTCTGGGTGACTATTACCTTGTGGGCAATTTGGTATGCAAGGAGGAAAGTTGTTCATGGAAATATCTATCAAAGCCCGCTCTCGACGCACCAGTTTGTTTCTAATTTTGTGGCAAACCTTGAGCTCGTGAAGCCTCAAGGGAGGGCATGGCCTGAAGCACATGGAAGCCCGGTTCGATGGATCCCACCACCGATCGGCTTGATGAAGATCAATGTTGACGCTGCTTTGGCTAAAAATTCAAGAGTCGTCGCTGCAGCAGCAGTCGCAAGAGACGTTGTGGGAAAGTTCCTGGGTGCCTCGGCTATGGTGATGGAGGGCCTTTTGGAGCCTAACACGGTGGAAACAATTGCTTGCAAAAAGGGCCTAGCGCTTGCTAGGGATCTGGTCCTCCAAGATTTTAGACTATCGTGTGATAATGCA